>NC_086444.1:117505773-117706773 GCF_028390025.1 Pseudophryne corroboree
AGGAGGTTGACCGGAGCCATGACAAGTGAACTCTCGGCAGGGGACGGGAAAAGAAAACTGCAGGGAGGCTGCATCTCTTCACGTTGACATGGGAAGGCGGAAGGGTGACTGTTCCTGAAGCACCCCCAAACTATGCGCACAACTAGTGCAAATCCTTCCCAGGGCACACTGCAGCAGATGAATTTGCATACCGTCATGTCATAAAAGCAGTCGGGCACAGTTACAGTAGCTGCAACCCTCATCTCCATATGAAAAGCAACAGGCAGTGCACCGTCCTATGTCTCAATGGGTTCTTAAATTGGAAAATAAAATATAAAAGGCAGCTTGAGATTTAACCCCCTCGCTGCTGAGTGTTTTCTCATCCTCGCACCGAGACCATTTTCCGACGTTAGCGCTCGTCCGAACGTCGTCGTCACGGATTTCTTTTTATTTCTTTTTTCTTTCTTTCTTATCCCCCCTGCGGCACTCACACAAATTATACCTTGGTTTTTGTTTGTTTGTTTTTTCTTTCAAAAGACTTTGTAGTCTCAAAAAAGCCATTAGTCTTTTTACTGATTTGAACACGTCAAAAGTTGTTTCACCCAAATGGCCCAAAAAGCGTATTTCTCAAGCAAGTGAACCAAAAGCAAATGTGATTTTTTTTCTTTTGTCCCCCGTCTTATAAGCACCATAGACAAATACTTTGTGTTTTGCCACCAATCCACCTGCCCAAAATCTGCACGCAAACCAAAAATGCTCTCTTTCTTCTAGTTTTCGCCGCCTCAATTTAAACGCTTACTATGTGTAGGAAGACTACGGCAGCCCAGCGAGGCCTACCATTTTACAAAGTAGACAAGCTACTGCATGAAATGAGGGAGCAAAGTTTTTTTTCTCTCTCCCCCTCATATCTGACACAATCTGGGGGCCTACTTTACAAAGCAAGTGAAACCGTGTGGGTCCTGCAGCGCCCTGTATTGGTTGTATATGCGAAGCACAGTACAAGGCCGGAAAAAGCAAGGAAGCATGCAGCCAGCGCACAGGAGAAGAGATGAGAAGAGAGCGCTGAGTGAAAGATAGAAGCGCACCTTAACGGGCACAGGGGTCCAGTGGAGGGAGAGTTGAAATGAAGAAAAGGATGGAAACAGCAAAGGAAGAGACAGCACCAGCAGCACACAACAAGATCTGACTTTTACCAGAGATGATCAGGGGAAAGCGCAAACGCAGTCCCCCACTACCACAAATTATGCAGTCGAGTTTCCCGCATTTGGGGAAATCGCAGGGGTCAGCACACCTGGAGTGCAATGGATGAACCTCGCCCTGGGAGAACCACCTTCGTGATCATGGTATCTCCCCTGCCAGGTAAGTATGAGTTGGACTAGGGCTCAGGAGGGCCCCTGCTTGGGCACACCCCCGTCAAGTGAAGGAGGTTGACCGGAGCCATGACAAGTGAACTCTCGGCAGGGGACGGGAAAAGAAAACTGCAGGGAGGCTGCATCTCTTCACGTTGACATGGGAAGGCGGAAGGGTGACTGTTCCTGAAGCACCCCCAAACTATGCGCACAACTAGTGCAAATCCTTCCCAGGGCACACTGCAGCAGATGAATTTGCATACCGTCATGTCATAAAAGCAGTCGGGCACAGTTACAGTAGCTGCAACCCTCATCTCCATATGAAAAGCAACAGGCAGTGCACCGTCCTATGTCTCAATGGGTTCTTAAATTGGAAAATAAAATATAAAAGGCAGCTTGAGATTTAACCCCCTCGCTGCTGAGGGTTTTCTCATCCTCGCACCGAGACCATTTTCCGACGTTAGCGCTCGTCCGAACGTCGTCGTCACGGATTTCTTTTTATTTATTTTTTCTTTCTTTCTTATCCCCCCTGCGGCACTCACACAAATTATACCTTGGTTTTTGTTTGTTTGTTTTTTCTTTCAAAAGACTTTGTAGTCTCAAAAAAGCCATTAGTCTTTTTACTGATTTGAACACGTCAAAAGTTGTTTCACCCAAATGGCCCAAAAAGCGTATTTCTCAAGCAAGTGAACCAAAAGCAAATGTGATTTTTTTTCTTTTGTCCCCCGTCTTATAAGCACCATAGACAAATACTTTGTGTTTTGCCACCAATCCACCTGCCCAAAATCTGCACGCAAACCAAAAATGCTCTCTTTCTTCTAGTTTTCGCCGCCTCAATTTAAACGCTTACTATGTGTAGGAAGACTACGGCAGCCCAGCGAGGCCTACCATTTTACAAAGTAGACAAGCTACTGCATGAAATGAGGGAGCAAAGTTTTTTTTCTCTCTCCCCCTCATATCTGACACAATCTGGGGGCCTACTTTACAAAGCAAGTGAAACCGTGTGGGTCCTGCAGCGCCCTGTATTGGTTGTATATGCGAAGCACAGTACAAGGCCGGAAAAAGCAAGGAAGCATGCAGCCAGCGCACAGGAGAAGAGATGAGAAGAGAGCGCTGAGTGAAAGATAGAAGCGCACCTTAACGGGCACAGGGGTCCAGTGGAGGGAGGGTTGAAATGAAGAAAAGGATGGAAACAGCAAAGGAAGAGACAGCACCAGCAGCACACAAAAAGATCTGACTTTTACCAGAGATGATGAGGGGAAAGCGCGAACGCAGTCCCCCACTACCACAAATTATGCAGTCGAGTTTCCCGCATTTGGGGAAATCGCAGGGGTCAGCACACCCGGAGTGCAATGGATGAGCCTCGCCCTGGGAGAACCACCTTCATGATCATGGTATCTCCCCTGCCAGGTAAGTATGAGTTGGACTAGGGCTCAGGAGGGCCCCTGCTTGGGCACACCCCCGTCAAGTGAAGGAGGTTGACCGGAGCCATGACAAGTGAACTCTCGGCAGGGGACGGGAAAAGAAAACTGCAGGGAGGCTGCATCTCTTCACGTTGACATGGGAAGGCGGAAGGGTGACTGTTCCTGAAGCACCCCCAAACTATGCGCACAACTAGTGCAAATCCTTCCCAGGGCACACTGCAGCAGATGAATTTGCATACCGTCATGTCATAAAAGCAGTCGGGCACAGTTACAGTAGCTGCAACCCTCATCTCCATATGAAAAGCAACAGGCAGTGCACCGTCCTATGTCTCAATGGGTTCTTAAATTGGAAAATAAAATATAAAAGGCAGCTTGAGATTTAACCCCCTCGCTGCTGAGGGTTTTCTCATCCTCGCACCGAGACCATTTTCCGACGTTAGCGCTCGTCCGAACGTCGTCGTCACGGATTTCTTTTTATTTATTTTTTCTTTCTTTCTTATCCCCCCTGCGGCACTCACACAAATTATACCTTGGTTTTTGTTTGTTTGTTTTTTCTTTCAAAAGACTTTGTAGTCTCAAAAAAGCCATTAGTCTTTTTACTGATTTGAACACGTCAAAAGTTGTTTCACCCAAATGGCCCAAAAAGCGTATTTCTCAAGCAAGTGAACCAAAAGCAAATGTGATTTTTTTTCTTTTGTCCCCCGTCTTATAAGCACCATAGACAAATACTTTGTGTTTTGCCACCAATCCACCTGCCCAAAATCTGCACGCAAACCAAAAATGCTCTCTTTCTTCTAGTTTTCGCCGCCTCAATTTAAACGCTTACTATGTGTAGGAAGACTACGGCAGCCCAGCGAGGCCTACCATTTTACAAAGTAGACAAGCTACTGCATGAAATGAGGGAGCAAAGTTTTTTTTCTCTCTCCCCCTCATATCTGACACAATCTGGGGGCCTACTTTACAAAGCAAGTGAAACCGTGTGGGTCCTGCAGCGCCCTGTATTGGTTGTTTATGCGAAGCACAGTACAAGGCCGGAAAAAGCAAGGAAGCATGCAGCCAGCGCACAGGAGAAGAGATGAGAAGAGAGCGCTGAGTGAAAGATAGAAGCGCACCTTAACGGGCACAGGGGTCCAGTGGAGGGAGGGTTGAAATGAAGAAAAGGATGGAAACAGCAAAGGAAGAGACAGCACCAGCAGCACACAAAAAGATCTGACTTTTACCAGAGATGATGAGGGGAAAGCGCGAACGCAGTCCCCCACTACCACAAATTATGCAGTCGAGTTTCCCGCATTTGGGGAAATCGCAGGGGTCAGCACACCCGGAGTGCAATGGATGAGCCTCGCCCTGGGAGAACCACCTTCGTGATCATGGTATCTCCCCTGCCAGGTAAGTATGAGTTGGACTAGGGCTCAGGAGGGCCCCTGCTTGGGCACACCCCCGTCAAGTGAAGGAGGTTGACCGGAGCCATGACAAGTGAACTCTCGGCAGGGGACGGGAAAAGAAAACTGCAGGGAGGCTGCATCTCTTCACGTTGACATGGGAAGGCGGAAGGGTGACTGTTCCTGAAGCACCCCCAAACTATGCGCACAACTAGTGCAAATCCTTCCCAGGGCACACTGCAGCAGATGAATTTGCATACCGTCATGTCATAAAAGCAGTCGGGCACAGTTACAGTAGCTGCAACCCTCATCTCCATATGAAAAGCAACAGGCAGTGCACCGTCCTATGTCTCAATGGGTTCTTAAATTGGAAAAAAAAATATAAAAGGCAGCTTGAGATTTAACCCCCTCGCTGCTGAGGGTTTTCTCATCCTCGCACCGAGACCATTTTCCGACGTTAGCGCTCGTCCGAACGTTGTCGTCACGGATTTCTTTTTATTTATTTTTTCTTTCTTTCTTATCCCCCCTGCGGCACTCACACAAATTATACCTTGGTTTTTGTTTGTTTTTTTTTTCTTTCAAAAGACTTTGTAGTCTCAAAAAAGCCATTAGTCTTTTTACTGATTTGAACACGTCAAAAGTTGTTTCACCCAAATGGCCCAAAAAGCGTATTTCTCAAGCAAGTGAACCAAAAGCAAATGTGATTTTTTTTCTTTTGTCCCCCGTCTTATAAGCACCATAGACAAATACTTTGTGTTTTGCCACCAATCCACCTGCCCAAAATCTGCACGCAAACCAAAAATGCTCTCTTTCTTCTAGTTTTCGCCGCCTCAATTTAAACGCTTACTATGTGTAGGAAGACTACGGCAGCCCAGCGAGGCCTACCATTTTACAAAGTAGACAAGCTACTGCATGAAATGAGGGAGCAAAGTTTTTTTTCTCTCTCCCCCTCATATCTGACACAATCTGGGGGCCTACTTTACAAAGCAAGTGAAACCGTGTGGGTCCTGCAGCGCCCTGTATTGGTTGTTTATGCGAAGCACAGTACAAGGCCGGAAAAAGCAAGGAAGCATGCAGCCAGCGCACAGGAGAAGAGATGAGAAGAGAGCGCTGAGTGAAAGATAGAAGCGCACCTTAACGGGCACAGGGGTCCAGTGGAGGGAGGGTTGAAATGAAGAAAAGGATGGAAACAGCAAAGGAAGAGACAGCACCAGCAGCACACAAAAAGATCTGACTTTTACCAGAGATGATCAGGGGAAAGCGCGAACGCAGTCCCCCACTACCACAAATTATGCAGTCGAGTTTCCCGCATTTGGGGAAATCGCAGGGGTCAGCACACCCAGAGTGCAATGAATGAGCCTCGCCCTGGGAGAACCACCTTCGTGATCATGGTATCTCCCCTGCCAGGTAAGTATGAGTTGGACTAGGGCTCAGGAGGGCCCCTGCTTGGGCACACCCCCGTCAAGTGAAGGAGGTTGACCGGAGCCATGACAAGTGAACTCTCGGCAGGGGACGGGAAAAGAAAACTGCAGGGAGGCTGCATCTCTTCACGTTGACATGGGAAGGCGGAAGGGTGACTGTTCCTGAAGCACCCCCAAACTATGCGCACAACTAGTGCAAATCCTTCCCAGGGCACACTGCAGCAGATGAATTTGCATACCGTCATGTCATAAAAGCAGTCGGGCACAGTTACAGTAGCTGCAACCCTCATCTCCATATGAAAAGCAACAGGCAGTGCACCGTCCTATGTCTCAATGGGTTCTTAAATTGGAAAATAAAATATAAAAGGCAGCTTGAGATTTAACCCCCTCGCTGCTGAGTGTTTTCTCATCCTCGCACCGAGACCATTTTCCGACGTTAGCGCTCGTCCGAACGTCGTCGTCACGGATTTCTTTTTATTTCTTTTTTCTTTCTTTCTTATCCCCCCTGCGGCACTCACACAAATTATACCTTGGTTTTTGTTTGTTTGTTTTTTCTTTCAAAAGACTTTGTAGTCTCAAAAAAGCCATTAGTCTTTTTACTGATTTGAACACGTCAAAAGTTGTTTCACCCAAATGGCCCAAAAAGCGTATTTCTCAAGCAAGTGAACCAAAAGCAAATGTGATTTTTTTTCTTTTGTCCCCCGTCTTATAAGCACCATAGACAAATACTTTGCGTTTTGCCACCAATCCACCTGCCCAAAATCTGCACGCAAACCAAAAATGCTCTCTTTCTTCTAGTTTTCGCCGCCTCAATTTAAACGCTTACTATGTGTAGGAAGACTACGGCAGCCCAGCGAGGCCTACCATTTTACAAAGTAGACAAGCTACTGCATGAAATGAGGGAGCAAAGTTTTTTTTCTCTCTCCCCCTCATATCTGACACAATCTGGGGGCCTACTTTACAAAGCAAGTGAAACCGTGTGGGTCCTGCAGCGCCCTGTATTGGTTGTTTATGCGAAGCACAGTACAAGGCCGGAAAAAGCAAGGAAGCATGCAGCCAGCGCACAGGAGAAGAGATGAGAAGAGAGCGCTGAGTGAAAGATAGAAGCGCACCTTAACGGGCACAGGGGTCCAGTGGAGGGAGGGTTGAAATGAAGAAAAGGATGGAAACAGCAAAGGAAGAGACAGCACCAGCAGCACACAAAAAGATCTGACTTTTACCAGAGATGATCAGGGGAAAGCGCGAACGCAGTCCCCCACTACCACAAATTATGCAGTCGAGTTTCCCGCATTTGGGGAAATCGCAGGGGTCAGCACACCCGGAGTGCAATGAATGAGCCTCGCCCTGGGAGAACCACCTTCGTGATCATGGTATCTCCCCTGCCAGGTAAGTATGAGTTGGACTAGGGCTCAGGAGGGCCCCTGCTTGGGCACACCCCCGTCAAGTGAAGGAGGTTGACCGGAGCCATGACAAGTGAACTCTCGGCAGGGGACGGGAAAAGAAAACTGCAGGGAGGCTGCATCTCTTCACGTTGACATGGGAAGGCGGAAGGGTGACTGTTCCTGAAGCACCCCCAAACTATGCGCACAACTAGTGCAAATCCTTCCCAGGGCACACTGCAGCAGATGAATTTGCATACCGTCATGTCATAAAAGCAGTCGGGCACAGTTACAGTAGCTGCAACCCTCATCTCCATATGAAAAGCAACAGGCAGTGCACCGTCCTATGTCTCAATGGGTTCTTAAATTGGAAAATAAAATATAAAAGGCAGCTTGAGATTTAACCCCCTCGCTGCTGAGGGTTTTCTCATCCTCGCACCGAGACCATTTTCCGACGTTAGCGCTCGTCCGAACGTCGTCACGGATTTCTTTTTATTTCTTTTTTCTTTCTTTCTTATCCCCCCTGCGGCACTCACACAAATTATACCTTGGTTTTTGTTTGTTTGTTTTTTCTTTCAAAAGACTTTGTAGTCTCAAAAAAGCCATTAGTCTTTTTACTGATTTGAACACGTCAAAAGTTGTTTCACCCAAATGGCCCAAAAAGCGTATTTCTCAAGCAAGTGAACCAAAAGCAAATGTGATTTTTTTTCTTTTGTCCCCCGTCTTATAAGCACCATAGACAAATACTTTGTGTTTTGCCACCAATCCACCTGCCCAAAATCTGCACGCAAACCAAAAATGCTCTCTTTCTTCTAGTTTTCGCCGCCTCAATTTAAACGCTTACTATGTGTAGGAAGACTACGGCAGCCCAGCGAGGCCTACCATTTTACAAAGTAGACAAGCTACTGCATGAAATGAGGGAGCAAAGTTTTTTTTCTCTCTCCCCCTCATATCTGACACAATCTGGGGGCCTACTTTACAAAGCAAGTGAAACCGTGTGGGTCCTGCAGCGCCCTGTATTGGTTGTATATGCGAAGCACAGTACAAGGCCGGAAAAAGCAAGGAAGCATGCAGCCAGCGCACAGGAGAAGAGATGAGAAGAGAGCGCTGAGTGAAAGATAGAAGCGCACCTTAACGGGCACAGGGGTCCAGTGGAGGGAGAGTTGAAATGAAGAAAAGGATGGAAACAGCAAAGGAAGAGACAGCACCAGCAGCACACAAAAAGATCTGACTTTTACCAGAGATGATCAGGGGAAAGCGCGAACGCAGTCCCCCACTACCACAAATTATGCAGTCGAGTTTCCCGCATTTGGGGAAATCGCAGGGGTCAGCACACCCGGAGTGCAATGGATGAGCCTCGCCCTGGGAGAACCACCTTCGTGATCATGGTATCTCCCCTGCCAGGTAAGTATGAGTTGGACTAGGGCTCAGGAGGGCCCCTGCTTGGGCACACCCCCGTCAAGTGAAGGAGGTTGACCGGAGTCATGACAAGTGAACTCTCGGCAGGGGACGGGAAAAGAAAACTGCTGGGAGGCTGCATCTCTTCACGTTGACATGGGAAGGCGGAAGGGTGACTGTTCCTGAAGCACCCCCAAACTATGCGCACAACTAGTGCAAATCCTTCCCAGGGCACACTGCAGCAGATGAATTTGCATACCGTCATGTCATAAAAGCAGTCGGGCACAGTTACAGTAGCTGCAACCCTCATCTCCATATGAAAAGCAACAGGCAGTGCACCGTCCTATGTCTCAATGGGTTCTTAAATTGGAAAATAAAATATAAAAGGCAGCTTGAGATTTAACCCCCTCGCTGCTGAGGGTTTTCTCATCCTCGCACCGAGACCATTTTCCGACGTTAGCGCTCGTCCGAACGTCGTCGTCACGGATTTCTTTTTATTTATCTTTTCTTTCTTTCTTATCCCCCCTGCGGCACTCACACAAATTATACCTTGGTTTTTGTTTTTTTTGTTTTTCTTTCAAAAGACTTTGTAGTCTCAAAAAAGCCATTAGTCTTTTTACTGATTTGAACACGTCAAAAGTTGTTTCACCCAAATGGCCCAAAAAGCGTATTTCTCAAGCAAGTGAACCAAAAGCAAATGTGATTTTTTTTCTTTTGTCCCCCGTCTTATAAGCACCATAGACAAATACTTTGTGTTTTGCCACCAATCCACCTGCCCAAAATCTGCACGCAAACCAAAAATGCTCTCTTTCTTCTAGTTTTCGCCGCCTCAATTTAAACGCTTACTATGTGTAGGAAGACTACGGCAGCCCAGCGAGGCCTACCATTTTACAAAGTAGACAAGCTACTGCATGAAATGAGGGAGCAAAGTTTTTTTTCTCTCTCCCCCTCATATCTGACACAATCTGGGGGCCTACTTTACAAAGCAAGTGAAACCGTGTGGGTCCTGCAGCGCCCTGTATTGGTTGTTTATGCGAAGCACAGTACAAGGCCGGAAAAAGCAAGGAAGCATGCAGCCAGCGCACAGGAGAAGAGATGAGAAGAGAGCGCTGAGTGAAAGATAGAAGCGCACCTTAACGGGCACAGGGGTCCAGTGGAGGGAGAGTTGAAATGAAGAAAAGGATGGAAACAGCAAAGGAAGAGACAGCACCAGCAGCACACAAAAAGATCTGACTTTTACCAGAGATGATCAGGGAAAAGCGCGAACGCAGTCCCCCACTACCACAAATTATGCAGTCGAGTTTCCCGCATTTGGGGAAATCGCAGGGGTCAGCACACCCGGAGTGCAATGGATGAGCCTCGCCCTGGGAGAACCACCTTCGTGATCATGGTATCTCCCCTGCCAGGTAAGTATGAGTTGGACTAGGGCTCAGGAGGGCCCCTGCTTGGGCACACCCCCGTCAAGTGAAGGAGGTTGACCGGAGCCATGACAAGTGAACTCTCGGCAGGGGACGGGAAAAGAAAACTGCAGGGAGGCTGCATCTCTTCACGTTGACATGGGAAGGCGGAAGGGTGACTGTTCCTGAAGCACCCCCAAACTATGCGCACAACTAGTGCAAATCCTTCCCAGGGCACACTGCAGCAGATGAATTTGCATACCGTCATGTCATAAAAGCAGTCGGGCACAGTTACAGTAGCTGCAACCCTCATCTCCATATGAAAAGCAACAGGCAGTGCACCGTCCTATGTCTCAATGGGTTCTTAAATTGGAAAATAAAATATAAAAGGCAGCTTGAGATTTAACCCCCTCGCTGCTGAGGGTTTTCTCATCCTCGCACCGAGACCATTTTCCGACGTTAGCGCTCGTCCGAACGTCGTCGTCACGGATTTCTTTTTATTTCTTTTTTCTTTCTTTCTTATCCCCCCTGCGGCACTCACACAAATTATACCTTGGTTTTTGTTTGTTTGTTTTTTCTTTCAAAAGACTTTGTAGTCTCAAAAAAGCCATTAGTCTTTTTACTGATTTGAACACGTCAAAAGTTGTTTCACCCAAATGGCCCAAAAAGCGTATTTCTCAAGCAAGTGAACCAAAAGCAAATGTGATTTTTTTTCTTTTGTCCCCCGTCTTATAAGCACCATAGACAAATACTTTGTGTTTTGCCACCAATCCACCTGCCCAAAATCTGCACGCAAACCAAAAATGCTCTCTTTCTTCTAGTTTTCGCCGCCTCAATTTAAACGCTTACTATGTGTAGGAAGACTACGGCAGCCCAGCGAGGCCTACCATTTTACAAAGTAGACAAGCTACTGCATGAAATGAGGGAGCAAAGTTTTTTTTCTCTCTCCCCCTCATATCTGACACAATCTGGGGGCCTACTTTACAAAGCAAGTGAAACCGTGTGGGTCCTGCAGCGCCCTGTATTGGTTGTATATGCGAAGCACAGTACAAGGCCGGAAAAAGCAAGGAAGCATGCAGCCAGCGCACAGGAGAAGAGATGAGAAGAGAGCGCTGAGTGAAAGATAGAAGCGCACCTTAACGGGCACAGGGGTCCAGTGGAGGGAGGGTTGAAATGAAGAAAAGGATGGAAACAGCAAAGGAAGAGACAGCACCAGCAGCACACAAAAAGATCTGACTTTTACCAGAGATGATCAGGGGAAAGCGCAAACGCAGTCCCCCACTACCACAAATTATGCAGTCGAGTTTCCCGCATTTGGGGAAATCGCAGGGGTCAGCACACCTGGAGTGCAATGGATGAACCTCGCCCTGGGAGAACCACCTTCGTGATCATGGTATCTCACCTGCCAGGTAAGTATGAGTTGGACTAGGGCTCAGGAGGGCCCCTGCTTGGGCACACCCCCGTCAAGTGAAGGAGGTTGACCGGAGCCATGACAAGTGAACTCTCGGCAGGGGACGGGAAAAGAAAACTGCAGGGAGGCTGCATCTCTTCACGTTGACATGGGAAGGCGGAAGGGTGACTGTTCCTGAAGCACCCCCAAACTATGCGCACAACTAGTGCAAATCCTTCCCAGGGCACACTGCAGCAGATGAATTTGCATACCGTCATGTCATAAAAGCAGTCGGGCACAGTTACAGTAGCTGCAACCCTCATCTCCATATGAAAAGCAACAGGCAGTGCACCGTCCTATGTCTCAATGGGTTCTTAAATTGGAAAATAAAATATAAAAGGCAGCTTGAGATTTAACCCCCTCGCTGCTGAGGGTTTTCTCATCCTCGCACCGAGACCATTTTCCGACGTTAGCGCTCGTCCGAACGTCGTCGTCACGGATTTCTTTTTATTTATTTTTTCTTTCTTTCTTATCCCCCCTGCGGCACTCACACAAATTATACCTTGGTTTTTGTTTGTTTTTTTTTTCTTTCAAAAGACTTTGTAGTCTCAAAAAAGCCATTAGTCTTTTTACTGATTTGAACACGTCAAAAGTTGTTTCACCCAAATGGCCCAAAAAGCGTATTTCTCAAGCAAGTGAACCAAAAGCAAATGTGATTTTTTTTCTTTTGTCCCCTGTCTTATAAGCACCATAGACAAATACTTTGTGTTTTGCCACCAATCCACCTGCCCAAAATCTGCACGCAAACCAAAAATGCTCTCTTTCTTCTAGTTTTCGCCGCCTCAATTTAAACGCTTACTATGTGTAGGAAGACTACGGCAGCCCAGCGAGGCCTACCATTTTACAAAGTAGACAAGCTACTGCATGAAATGAGGGAGCAAAGTTTTTTTTCTCTCTCCCCCTCATATCTGACACAATCTGGGGGCCTACTTTACAAAGCAAGTGAAACCGTGTGGGTCCTGCAGCGCCCTGTATTGGTTGTATATGCGAAGCACAGTACAAGGCCGGAAAAAGCAAGGAAGCATGCAGCCAGCGCACAGGAGTAGAGATGAGAAGAGAGCGCTGAGTGAAAGATAGAAGCGCACCTTAACGGGCACAGGGGTCCAGTGGAGGGAGAGTTGAAATGAAGAAAAGGGTGGAAACAGCAAAGGAAGAGACAGCACCAGCAGCACACAAAAAGATCTGACTTTTACCAGAGATGATGAGGGGAAAGCGCGAACGCAGTCCCCCACTACCACAAATTATGCAGTCGAGTTTCCCGCATTTG
Source organism: Pseudophryne corroboree (assembly GCF_028390025.1). Taxonomy (NCBI): domain Eukaryota; kingdom Metazoa; phylum Chordata; class Amphibia; order Anura; family Myobatrachidae; genus Pseudophryne; species Pseudophryne corroboree. The sequence continues at coordinate 117,518,217 of NC_086444.1, forward strand.
GGGAAATCGCAGGGATCAGCACACCCGGAGTGCAATGGATGAGCCTCGCCCTGGGAGAACCACCTTCGTGATCATGGTATCTCCCCTGCCAGGTAAGTATGAGTTGGACTAGGGCTCAGGAGGGCCCCTGCTTGGGCACACCCCCGTCAAGTGAAGGAGGTTGACCGGAGCCATGACAAGTGAACTCTCGGTAGGGGACGGGAAAAGAAAACTGCAGGGAGGCTGCATCTCTTCACGTTGACATGGGAAGGCGGAAGGGTGACTGTTCCTGAAGCACCCCCAAACTATGCGCACAACTAGTGCAAATCCTTCCCAGGGCACACTGCAGCAGATGAATTTGCATACCGTCATGTCATAAAAGCAGTCGGGCACAGTTACAGTAGCTGCAACCCTCATCTCCATATGAAAAGCAACAGGCAGTGCACCGTCCTATGTCTCAATGGGTTCTTAAATTGGAAAATAAAATATAAAAGGCAGCTTGAGATTTAACCCCCTCACTGCTGAGGGTTTTCTCATCCTCGCACCGAGACCATTTTCCGACGTTAGCGCTCGTCCGAACGTCGTCGTCACGGATTTCTTTTTATTTATTTTTTCTTTCTTTCTTATCCCCCCTGCGGCACTCACACAAATTATACCTTGGTTTTTGTTTGTTTGTTTTTTCTTTCAAAAGACTTTGTAGTCTCAAAAAAGCCATTAGTCTTTTTACTGATTTGAACACGTCAAAAGTTGTTTCACCCAAATGGCCCAAAAAGCGTATTTCTCAAGCAAGTGAACCAAAAGCAAATGTGATTTTTTTTCTTTTGTCCCCCGTCTTATAAGCACCATAGACAAATACTTTGTGTTTTGCCACCAATCCACCTGCCCAAAATCTGCACGCAAACCAAAAATGCTCTCTTTCTTCTAGTTTTCGCCGCCTCAATTTAAACGCTTACTATGTGTAGGAAGACTACGGCAGCCCAGCGAGGCCTACCATTTTACAAAGTAGACAAGCTACTGCATGAAATGAGGGAGCAAAGTTTTTTTTCTCTCTCCCCCTCATATCTGACACAATCTGGGGGCCTACTTTACAAAGCAAGTGAAACCGTGTGGGTCCTGCAGCGCCCTGTATTGGTTGTATATGCGAAGCACAGTACAAGGCCGGAAAAAGCAAGGAAGCATGCAGCCAGCGCACAGGAGAAGAGATGAGAAGAGAGCGCTGAGTGAAAGATAGAAGCGCACCTTAACGGGCACAGGGGTCCAGTGGAGGGAGGGTTGAAATGAAGAAAAGGATGGAAACAGCAAAGGAAGAGACAGCACCAGCAGCACACAAAAAGATCTGACTTTTACCAGAGATGATGAGGGGAAAGCGCGAACGCAGTCCCCCACTACCACAAATTATGCAGTCGAGTTTCCCGCATTTGGGGAAATCGCAGGGGTCAGCACACCTGGAGTGCAATGGATGAGCCTCGCCCTGGGAGAACCACCTTCGTGATCATGGTATCTCCCCTGCCAGGTAAGTATGAGTTGGACTAGGGCTCAGGAGGGCCCCTGCTTGGGCACCCCCCCGTCAAGTGAAGGAGGTTGACCGGAGCCATGACAAGTGAACTCTCGGCAGGGGACGGGAAAAGAAAACTGCAGGGAGGCTGCATCTCTTCACGTTGACATGGGAAGGCGGAAGGGTGACTGTTCCTGAAGCACCCCCAAACTATGCGCACAACTAGTGCAAATCCTTCCCAGGGCACACTGCAGCAGATGAATTTGCATACCGTCATGTCATAAAAGCAGTCGGGCACAGTTACAGTAGCTGCAACCCTCATCTCCATATGAAAAGCAACAGGCAGTGCACCGTCCTATGTCTCAATGGGTTCTTAAATTGGAAAATAAAATATAAAAGGCAGCTTGAGATTTAACCCCCTCGCTGCTGAGGGTTTTCTCATCCTCGCACCGAGACCATTTTCCGACGTTAGCGCTCGTCCGAACGTCGTCGTCACGGATTTCTTTTTATTTATTTTTTCTTTCTTTCTTATCCCCCCTGCGGCACTCACACAAATTATACCTTGGTTTTTGTTTTTTGTTTTTTTCTTTCAAAAGACTTTGTAGTCTCAAAAAAGCCATTAGTCTTTTTACTGATTTGAACACGTCAAAAGTTGTTTCACCCAAATGGCCCAAAAAGCGTATTTCTCAAGCAAGTGAACCAAAAGCAAATGTGATTTTTTTTCTTTTGTCCCCCGTCTTATAAGCACCATAGACAAATACTTTGTGTTTTGCCACCAATCCACCTGCCCAAAATCTGCACGCAAACCAAAAATGCTCTCTTTCTTCTAGTTTTCGCCGCCTCAATTTAAACGCTTACTATGTGTAGGAAGACTACGGCAGCCCAGCGAGGCCTACCATTTTACAAAGTAGACAAGCTACTGCATGAAATGAGGGAGCAAAGTTTTTTTTGTCTCTCCCCCTCATATCTGACACAATCTGGGGGCCTACTTTACAAAGCAAGTGAAACCGTGTGGGTCCTGCAGCGCCCTGTATTGGTTGTATATGCGAAGCACAGTACAAGGCCGGAAAAAGCAAGGAAGCATGCAGCCAGCGCACAGGAGAAGAGATGAGAAGAGAGCGCTGAGTGAAAGATAGAAGCGCACCTTAACGGGCACAGGGGTCCAGTGGAGGGAGGGTTGAAATGAAGAAAAGGATGGAAACAGCAAAGGAAGAGACAGCACCAGCAGCACACAAAAAGATCTGACTTTTACCAGAGATGATGAGGGGAAAGCGCGAACGCAGTCCCCCACTACCACAAATTATGCAGTCGAGTTTCCCGCATTTGGGGAAATCGCAGGGGTCAGCACACCCGGAGTGCAATGGATGAGCCTCGCCCTGGGAGAACCACCTTCGTGATCATGGTATCTCCCCTGCCAGGTAAGTATGAGTTGGACTAGGGCTCAGGAGGGCCCCTGCTTGGGCACACCCCCGTCAAGTGAAGGAGGTTGACCGGAGCCATGACAAGTGAACTCTCGGCAGGGGACGGGAAAAGAAAACTGCAGGGAGGCTGCATCTCTTCACGTTGACATGGGAAGGCGGAAGGGTGACTGTTCCTGAAGCACCCCCAAACTATGCGCACAACTAGTGCAAATCCTTCCCAGGGCACACTGCAGCAGATGAATTTGCAGACCGTCATGTCATAAAAGCAGTCGGGCACAGTTACAGTAGCTGCAACCCTCATCTCCATATGAAAAGCAACAGGCAGTGCACCGTCCTATGTCTCAATGGGTTCTTAAATTGGAAAATAAAATATAAAAGGCAGCTTGAGATTTAACCCCCTCGCTGCTGAGGGTTTTCTCATCCTCGCACCGAGACCATTTTCCGACGTTAGCGCTCGTCCGAACGTCGTCGTCACGGATTTCTTTTTATTTATTTTTTCTTTCTTTCTTATCCCCCCTGCGGCACTCACACAAATTATACCTTGGTTTTTGTTTGTTTGTTTTTTCTTTCAAAAGACTTTGTAGTCTCAAAAAAGCCATTAGTCTTTTTACTGATTTGAACACGTCAAAAGTTGTTTCACCCAAATGGCCCAAAAAGCGTATTTCTCAAGCAAGTGAATCAAAAGCAAATGTGATTTTTTTTCTTTTGTCCCCCGTCTTATAAGCACCATAGACAAATACTTTGTGTTTTGCCACCAATCCACCTGCCCAAAATCTGCACGCAAACCAAAAATGCTCTCTTTCTTCTAGTTTTCGCCGCCTCAATTTAAACGCTTACTATGTGTAGGAAGACTACGGCAGCCCAGCGAGGCCTACCATTTTACAAAGTAGACAAGCTACTGCATGAAATGAGGGAGCAAAGTTTTTTTTCTCTCTCCCCCTCATATCTGACACAATCTGGGGGCCTACTTTACAAAGCAAGTGAAACCGTGTGGGTCCTGCAGCGCCCTGTATTGGTTGTTTATGCGAAGCACAGTACAAGGCCGGAAAAAGCAAGGAAGCATGCAGCCAGCGCACAGGAGAAGAGATGAGAAGAGAGCGCTGAGTGAAAGATAGAAGCGCACCTTAACGGGCACAGGGGTCCAGTGGAGGGAGGGTTGAAATGAAGAAAAGGATGGAAACAGCAAAGGAAGAGACAGCACCAGCAGCACACAAAAAGATCTGACTTTTACCAAAGATGATGAGGGGAAAGCGCGAACGCAGTCCCCCACTACCACAAATTATGCAGTCGAGTTTCCCGCATTTGGGGAAATCGCAGGGGTCAGCACACCCGGAGTGCAATGGATGAGCCTCGCCCTGGGAGAACCACCTTCGTGATCATGGTATCTCCCCTGCCAGGTAAGTATGAGTTGGACTAGGGCTCAGGAGGGCCCCTGCTTGGGCACACCCCCGTCAAGTGAAGGAGGTTGACCGGAGCCATGACAAGTGAACTCTCGGCAGGGGACGGGAAAAGAAAACTGCAGGGAGGCTGCATCTCTTCACGTTGACATGGGAAGGCGGAAGGGTGACTGTTCCTGAAGCACCCCCAAACTATGCGCACAACTAGTGCAAATCCTTCCCAGGGCACACTGCAGCAGATGAATTTGCAGACCGTCATGTCATAAAAGCAGTCGGGCACAGTTACAGTAGCTGCAACCCTCATCTCCATATGAAAAGCAACAGGCAGTGCACCGTCCTATGTCTCAATGGGTTCTTAAATTGGAAAATAAAATATAAAAGGCAGCTTGAGATTTAACCCCCTCGCTGCTGAGGGTTTTCTCATCCTCGCACCGAGACCATTTTCCGACGTTAGCGCTCGTCCGAACGTCGTCGTCACGGATTTCTTTTTATTTATTTTTTCTTTCTTTCTTATCCCCCCTGCGGCACTCACACAAATTATACCTTGGTTTTTGTTTGTTTGTTTTTTCTTTCAAAAGACTTTGTAGTCTCAAAAAAGCCATTAGTCTTTTTACTGATTTGAACACGTCAAAAGTTGTTTCACCCAAATGGCCCAAAAAGCGTATTTCTCAAGCAAGTGAACCAAAAGCAAATGTGATTTTTTTTCTTTTGTCCCCCGTCTTATAAGCACCATAGACAAATACTTTGTGTTTTGCCACCAATCCACCTGCCCAAAATCTGCACGCAAACCAAAAATGCTCTCTTTCTTCTAGTTTTCGCCGCCTCAATTTAAACGCTTACTATGTGTAGGAAGACTACGGCAGCCCAGCGAGGCCTACCATTTTACAAAGTAGACAAGCTACTGCATGAAATGAGGGAGCAAAGTTTTTTTTCTCTCTCCCCCTCATATCTGACACAATCTGGGGGCCTACTTTACAAAGCAAGTGAAACCGTGTGGGTCCTGCAGCGCCCTGTATTGGTTGTATATGCGAAGCACAGTACAAGGCCGGAAAAAGCAAGGAAGCATGCAGCCAGCGCACAGGAGAAGAGATGAGAAGAGAGCGCTGAGTGAAAGATAGAAGCGCACCTTAACGGGCACAGGGGTCCAGTGGAGGGAGGGTTGAAATGAAGAAAAGGATGGAAACAGCAAAGGAAGAGACAGCACCAGCAGCACACAAAAAGATCTGACTTTTACCAGAGATGATCAGGGGAAAGCGCAAACGCAGTCCCCCACTACCACAAATTATGCAGTCGAGTTTCCCGCATTTGGGGAAATCGCAGGGGTCAGCACACCTGGAGTGCAATGGATGAACCTCGCCCTGGGAGAACCACCTTCGTGATCATGGTATCTCCCCTGCCAGGTAAGTATGAGTTGGACTAGGGCTCAGGAGGGCCCCTGCTTGGGCACACCCCCGTCAAGTGAAGGAGGTTGACCGGAGCCATGACAAGTGAACTCTCGGCAGGGGACGGGAAAAGAAAACTGCAGGGAGGCTGCATCTCTTCACGTTGACATGGGAAGGCGGAAGGGTGACTGTTCCTGAAGCACCCCCAAACTATGCGCACAACTAGTGCAAATCCTTCCCAGGGCACACTGCAGCAGATGAATTTGCATACCGTCATGTCATAAAAGCAGTCGGGCACAGTTACAGTAGCTGCAACCCTCATCTCCATATGAAAAGCAACAGGCAGTGCACCGTCCTATGTCTCAATGGGTTCTTAAATTGGAAAATAAAATATAAAAGGCAGCTTGAGATTTAACCCCCTCGCTGCTGAGGGTTTTCTCATCCTCGCACCGAGACCATTTTCCGACGTTAGCGCTCGTCCGAACGTCGTCGTCACGGATTTCTTTTTATTTATTTTTTCTTTCTTTCTTATCCCCCCTGCGGCACTCACACAAATTATACCTTGGTTTTTGTTTGTTTTTTTTTTCTTTCAAAAGACTTTGTAGTCTCAAAAAAGCCATTAGTCTTTTTACTGATTTGAACACGTCAAAAGTTGTTTCACCCAAATGGCCCAAAAAGCGTATTTCTCAAGCAAGTGAACCAAAAGCAAATGTGATTTTTTTTCTTTTGTCCCCTGTCTTATAAGCACCATAGACAAATACTTTGTGTTTTGCCACCAATCCACCTGCCCAAAATCTGCACGCAAACCAAAAATGCTCTCTTTCTTCTAGTTTTCGCCGCCTCAATTTAAACGCTTACTATGTGTAGGAAGACTACGGCAGCCCAGCGAGGCCTACCATTTTACAAAGTAGACAAGCTACTGCATGAAATGAGGGAGCAAAGTTTTTTTTCTCTCTCCCCCTCATATCTGACACAATCTGGGGGCCTACTTTACAAAGCAAGTGAAACCGTGTGGGTCCTGCAGCGCCCTGTATTGGTTGTATATGCGAAGCACAGTACAAGGCCGGAAAAAGCAAGGAAGCATGCAGCCAGCGCACAGGAGTAGAGATGAGAAGAGAGCGCTGAGTGAAAGATAGAAGCGCACCTTAACGGGCACAGGGGTCCAGTGGAGGGAGAGTTGAAATGAAGAAAAGGGTGGAAACAGCAAAGGAAGAGACAGCACCAGCAGCACACAAAAAGATCTGACTTTTACCAGAGATGATGAGGGGAAAGCGCGAACGCAGTCCCCCACTACCACAAATTATGCAGTCGAGTTTTCCGCATTTGGGGAAATCGCAGGGATCAGCACACCCGGAGTGCAATGGATGAGCCTCGCCCTGGGAGAACCACCTTCGTGATCATGGTATCTCCCCTGCCAGGTAAGTATGAGTTGGACTAGGGCTCAGGAGGGCCCCTGCTTGGGCACACCCCCGTCAAGTGAAGGAGGTTGACCGGAGCCATGACAAGTGAACTCTCGGCAGGGGACGGGAAAAGAAAACTGCAGGGAGGCTGCATCTCTTCACGTTGACATGGGAAGGCGGAAGGGTGACTGTTCCTGAAGCACCCCCAAACTATGCGCACAACTAGTGCAAATCCTTCCCAGGGCACACTGCAGCAGATGAATTTGCATACCGTCATGTCATAAAAGCAGTCGGGCACAGTTACAGTAGCTGCAACCCTCATCTCCATATGAAAAGCAACAGGCAGTGCACCGTCCTATGTCTCAATGGGTTCTTAAATTGGAAAATAAAATATAAAAGGCAGCTTGAGATTTAACCCCCTCGCTGCTGAGGGTTTTCTCATCCTCGCACCGAGACCATTTTCCGACGTTAGCGCTCGTCCGAACGTCGTCGTCACGGATTTCTTTTTATTTATTTTTTCTTTCTTTCTTATCCCCCCTGCGGCACTCACACAAATTATACCTTGGTTTTTGTTTGTTTTTTTTTTCTTTCAAAAGACTTTGTAGTCTCAAAAAAGCCATTAGTCTTTTTACTGATTTGAACACGTCAAAAGTTGTTTCACCCAAATGGCCCAAAAAGCGTATTTCTCAAGCAAGTGAACCAAAAGCAAATGTGATTTTTTTTCTTTTGTCCCCTGTCTTATAAGCACCATAGACAAATACTTTGTGTTTTGCCACCAATCCACCTGCCCAAAATCTGCACGCAAACCAAAAATGCTCTCTTTCTTCTAGTTTTCGCCGCCTCAATTTAAACGCTTACTATGTGTAGGAAGACTACGGCAGCCCAGCGAGGCCTACCATTTTACAAAGTAGACAAGCTACTGCATGAAATGAGGGAGCAAAGTTTTTTTTCTCTCTCCCCCTCATATCTGACACAATCTGGGGGCCTACTTTACAAAGCAAGTGAAACCGTGTGGGTCCTGCAGCGCCCTGTATTGGTTGTATATGCGAAGCACAGTACAAGGCCGGAAAAAGCAAGGAAGCATGCAGCCAGCGCACAGGAGTAGAGATGAGAAGAGAGCGCTGAGTGAAAGATAGAAGCGCACCTTAACGGGCACAGGGGTCCAGTGGAGGGAGAGTTGAAATGAAGAAAAGGGTGGAAACAGCAAAGGAAGAGACAGCACCAGCAGCACACAAAAAGATCTGACTTTTACCAGAGATGATGATGAGGGGAAAGCGCGAACGCAGTCCCCCACTACCACAAATTATGCAGTCGAGTTTCCCGCATTTGGGGAAATCGCAGGGATCAGCACACCCGGAGTGCAATGGATGAGCCTCGCCCTGGGAGAACCACCTTCGTGATCATGGTATCTCCCCTGCCAGGTAAGTATGAGTTGGACTAGGGCTCAGGAGGGCCCCTGCTTGGGCACACCCCCGTCAAGTGAAGGAGGTTGACCGGAGCCATGACAAGTGAACTCTCGGCAGGGGACGGGAAAAGAAAACTGCAGGGAGGCTGCATCTCTTCACGTTGACATGGGAAGGCGGAAGGGTGACTGTTCCTGAAGCACCCCCAAACTATGCGCACAACTAGTGCAAATCCTTCCCAGGGCACACTGCAGCAGATGAATTTGCATACCGTCATGTCATAAAAGCAGTCGGGCACAGTTACAGTAGCTGCAACCCTCATCTCCATATGAAAAGCAACAGGCAGTGCACCGTCCTATGTCTCAATGGGTTCTTAAATTGGAAAATAAAATATAAAAGGCAGCTTGAGATTTAACCCCCTCGCTGCTGAGGGTTTTCTCATCCTCGCACCGAGACCATTTTCCGACGTTAGCGCTCGTCCGAACGTCGTCGTCACGGATTTCTTTTTATTTATTTTTTCTTTCTTTCTTATCCCCCCTGCGGCACTCACACAAATTATACCTTGGTTTTTGTTTGTTTTTTTTTTCTTTCAAAAGACTTTGTAGTCTCAAAAAAGCCATTAGTCTTTTTACTGATTTGAACACGTCAAAAGTTGTTTCACCCAAATGGCCCAAAAAGCGTATTTCTCAAGCAAGTGAACCAAAAGCAAATGTGATTTTTTTTCTTTTGTCCCCCGTCTTATAAGCACCATAGACAAATACTTTGTGTTTTGCCACCAATCCACCTGCCCAAAATCTGCACGCAAACCAAAAATGCTCTCTTTCTTCTAGTTTTCGCCGCCTCAATTTAAACGCTTACTATGTGTAGGAAGACTACGGCAGCCCAGCGAGGCCTACCATTTTACAAAGTAGACAAGCTACTGCATGAAATGAGGGAGCAAAGTTTTTTTTCTCTCTCCCCCTCATATCTGACACAATCTGGGGGCCTACTTTACAAAGCAAGTGAAACCGTGTGGGTCCTGCAGCGCCCTGTATTGGTTGTTTATGCGAAGCACAGTACAAGGCCGGAAAAAGCAAGGAAGCATGCAGCCAGCGCACAGGAGAAGAGATGAGAAGAGAGCGCTGAGTGAAAGATAGAAGCGCACCTTAACGGGCACAGGGGTCCAGTGGAGGGAGGGTTGAAATGAAGAAAAGGATGGAAACAGCAAAGGAAGAGACAGCACCAGCAGCACACAAAAAGATCTGACTTTTACCAGAGATGATGAGGGGAAAGCGCGAACGCAGTCCCCCACTACCACAAATTATGCAGTCGAGTTTCCCGCATTTGGGGAAATCGCAGGGGTCAGCACACCCGGAGTGCAATGGATGAGCCTCGTCCTGGGAGAACCACCTTCGTGATCATGGTATCTCCCCTGCCAGGTAAGTATGAGTTGGACTAGGGCTCAGGAGGGCCCCTGCTTGGGCACACCCCCGTCAAGTGAAGGAGGTTGACCGGAGCCATGACAAGTGAACTCTCGGCAGGGGACGGGAAAAGAAAACTGCAGGGAGGCTGCATCTCTTCACGTTGACATGGGAAGGCGGAAGGGTGACTGTTCCTGAAGCACCCCCAAACTATGCGCACAACTAGTGCAAATCCTTCCCAGGGCACACTGCAGCAGATGAATTTGCATACCGTCATGTCATAAAAGCAGTCGGGCACAGTTACAGTAGCTGCAACCCTCATCTCCATATGAAAAGCAACAGGCAGTGCACCGTCCTATGTCTCAATGGGTTCTTAAATTGGAAAATAAAATATAAAAGGCAGCTTGAGATTTAACCCCCTCGCTGCTGAGGGTTTTCTCATCCTCGCACCGAGACCATTTTCCGACGTTAGCGCTCGTCCGAACGTCGTCGTCACGGATTTCTTTTTATTTATTTTTTCTTTCTTTCTTATCCCCCCTGCGGCACTCACACAAATTATACCTTGGTTTTTGTTTGTTTGTTTTTTCTTTCAAAAGACTTTGTAGTCTCAAAAAAGCCATTAGTCTTTTTACTGATTTGAACACGTCAAAAGTTGTTTCACCCAAATGGCCCAAAAAGCGTATTTCTCAAGCAAGTGAACCAAAAGCAAATGTGATTTTTTTTCTTTTGTCCCCCGTCTTATAAGCACCATAGACAAATACTTTGTGTTTTGCCACCAATCCACCTGCCCAAAATCTGCACGCAAACCAAAAATGCTCTCTTTCTTCTAGTTTTCGCCGCCTCAATTTAAACGCTTACTATGTGTAGGAAGACTACGGCAGCCCAGCGAGGCCTACCATTTTACAAAGTAGACAAGCTACTGCATGAAATGAGGGAGCAAAGTTTTTTTTCTCTCTCCCCCTCATATCTGACACAATCTGGGGGCCTACTTTACAAAGCAAGTGAAACCGTGTGGGTCCTGCAGCGCCCTGTATTGGTTGTATATGCGAAGCACAGTACAAGGCCGGAAAAAGCAAGGAAGCATGCAGCCAGCGCACAGGAGTAGAGATGAGAAGAGAGCGCTGAGTGAAAGATAGAAGCGCACCTTAACGGGCACAGGGGTCCAGTGGAGGGAGAGTTGAAATGAAGAAAAGGGTGGAAACAGCAAAGGAAGAGACAGCACCAGCAGCACACAAAAAGATCTGACTTTTACCAGAGATGATGAGGGGAAAGCGCGAACGCAGTCCCCCACTACCACAAATTATGCAGTCAAATTTCCTGCATTTGGGGAAATCGCAGGGATCAGCACACCCGGAGTGCAATGGATGAGCCTCGCCCTGGGAGAACCACCTTCGTGATCATGGTATCTCCCCTGCCAGGTAAGTATGAGTTGGACTAGGGCTCAGGAGGGCCCCTGCTTGGGCACACCCCCGTCAAGTGAAGGAGGTTGACTGGAGCCATGACAAGTGAACTCTCGGTAGGGGACGGGAAAAGAAAACTGCAGGGAGGCTGCATCTCTTCACGTTGACATGGGAAGGCGGAAGGGTGACTGTTCCTGAAGCACCCCCAAACTATGCGCACAACTAGTGCAAATCCTTCCCAGGGCACACTGCAGCAGATGTATTTGCATACCGTCATGTCATAAAAGCAGTCGGGCACAGTTACAGTAGCTGCAACCCTCATCTCCATATGAAAAGCAACAGGCAGTGCACCGTCCTATGTCTCAATGGGTTCTTAAATTGGAAAATAAAATATAAAAGGCAGCTTGAGATTTAACCCCCTCGCTGCTGAGGGTTTTCTCATCCTCGCACCGAGACCATTTTCCGACGTTAGCGCTCGTCCGAACGTCGTCGTCACGGATTTCTTTTTATTTATTTTTTCTTTCTTTCTTATCCCCCCTGCGGCACTCACACAAATTATACCTTGGTTTTTGTTTGTTTGTTTTTTCTTTCAAAAGACTTTGTAGTCTCAAAAAAGCCATTAGTCTTTTTACTGATTTGAACACGTCAAAAGTTGTTTCACCCAAATGGCCCAAAAAGCGTATTTCTCAAGCAAGTGAACCAAAAGCAAATGTGATTTTTTTTCTTTTGTCCCCCGTCTTATAAGCACCATAGACAAATACTTTGTGTTTTGCCACCAATCCACCTGCCCAAAATCTGCACGCAAACCAAAAATGCTCTCTTTCTTCTAGTTTTCGCCGCCTCAATTTAAACGCTTACTATGTGTAGGAAGACTACGGCAGCCCAGCGAGGCCTACCATTTTACAAAGTAGACAAGCTACTGCATGAAATGAGGGAGCAAAGTTTTTTTTCTCTCTCCCCCTCATATCTGACACAATCTGGGGGCCTACTTTACAAAGCAAGTGAAACCGTGTGGGTCCTGCAGCGCCCTGTATTGGTTGTATATGCGAAGCACAGTACAAGGCCGGAAAAAGCAAGGAAGCATGCAGCCAGCGCACAGGAGAAGAGATGAGAAGAGAGCGCTGAGTGAAAGATAGAAGCGCACCTTAACGGGCACAGGGGTCCAGTGGAGGGAGGGTTGAAATGAAGAAAAGGATGGAAACAGCAAAGGAAGAGACAGCACCAGCAGCACACAAAAAGATCTGACTTTTACCAGAGATGATCAGGGGAAAGCGCGAACGCAGTCCCCCACTACCACAAATTATGCAGTTGAGTTTCCCGCATGTGGGGAAATCGCAGGGGTCAGCACACCTGGAGTGCAATGGATGAACCTCGCCCTGGGAGAACCACCTTCGTGATCATGGTATCTCCCCTGCCAGGTAAGTATGAGTTGGACTAGGGCTCAGGAGGGCCCCTGCTTGGGCACACCCCCGTCAAGTGAAGGAGGTTGACCGGAGCCATGACAAGTGAACTCTCGGCAGGGGACGGGAAAAGAAAACTGCAGGGAGGCTGCATCTCTTCACGTTGACATGGGAAGGCGGAAGGGTGACTGTTCCTGAAGCACCCCCAAACTATGCGCACAACTAGTGCAAATCCTTCCCAGGGCACACTGCAGCAGATGAATTTGCATACCGTCATGTCATAAAAGCAGTCGGGCACAGTTACAGTAGCTGCAACCCTCATCTCCATATGAAAAGCAACAGGCAGTGCACCGTCCTATGTCTCAATGGGTTCTTAAATTGGAAAATAAAATATAAAAGGCAGCTTGAGATTTAACCCCCTCGCTGCTGAGGGTTTTCTCATCCTCGCACCGAGACCATTTTCCGACGTTAGCGCTCGTCCGAACGTCGTCGTCACGGATTTCTTTTTATTTATTTTTTCTTTCTTTCTTATCCCCCCTGCGGCACTCACACAAATTATACCTTGGTTTTTGTTTGTTTTTTTTTTCTTTCAAAAGACTTTGTAGTCTCAAAAAAGCCATTAGTCTTTTTACTGATTTGAACACGTCAAAAGTTGTTTCACCCAAATGGCCCAAAAAGCGTATTTCTCAAGCAAGTGAACCAAAAGCAAATGTGATTTTTTTTTCTTTTGTCCCCTGTCTTATAAGCACCATAGACAAATACTTTGTGTTTTGCCACCAATCCACCTGCCCAAAATCTGCACGCAAACCAAAAATGCTCTCTTTCTTCTAGTTTTCGCCGCCTCAATTTAAACGCTTACTATGTGTAGGAAGACTACGGCAGCCCAGCGAGGCCTACCATTTTACAAAGTAGACAAGCTACTGCATGAAATGAGGGAGCAAAGTTTTTTTTCTCTCTCCCCCTCATATCTGACACAATCTGGGGGCCTACTTTACAAAGCAAGTGAAACCGTGTGGGTCCTGCAGCGCCCTGTATTGGTTGTATATGCGAAGCACAGTACAAGGCCGGAAAAAGCAAGGAAGCATGCAGCCAGCGCACAGGAGTAGAGATGAGAAGAGAGCGCTGAGTGAAAGATAGAAGCGCACCTTAACGGGCACAGGGGTCCAGTGGAGGGAGAGTTGAAATGAAGAAAAGGGTGGAAACAGCAAAGGAAGAGACAGCACCAGCAGCACACAAAAAGATCTGACTTTTACCAGAGATGATGAGGGGAAAGCGCGAACGCAGTCCCCCACTACCACAAATTATGCAGTCGAGTTTCCCGCATTTGGGGAAATCGCAGGGATCAGCACACCCGGAGTGCAATGGATGAGCCTCGCCCTGGGAGAACCACCTTCGTGATCATGGTATCTCCCCTGCCAGGTAAGTATGAGTTGGACTAGGGCTCAGGAGGGCCCCTGCTTGGGCACACCCCCGTCAAGTGAAGGAGGTTGACCGGAGCCATGACAAGTGAACTCTCGGTAGGGGACGGGAAAAGAAAACTGCAGGGAGGCTGCATCTCTTCACGTTGACATGGGAAGGCGGAAGGGTGACTGTTCCTGAAGCACCCCCAAACTATGCGCACAACTAGTGCAAATCCTTCCCAGGGCACACTGCAGCAGATGAATTTGCATACCGTCATGTCATAAAAGCAGTCGGGCACAGTTACAGTAGCTGCAACCCTCATCTCCATATGAAAAGCAACAGGCAGTGCACCGTCCTATGTCTCAATGGGTTCTTAAATTGGAAAATAAAATATAAAAGGCAGCTTGAGATTTAACCCCCTCGCTGCTGAGGGTTTTCTCATCCTCGCACCGAGACCATTTTCCGACGTTAGCGCTCGTCCGAACGTCGTCGTCACGGATTTCTTTTTATTTATTTTTTCTTTCTTTCTTATCCCCCCTGCGGCACTCACACAAATTATACCTTGGTTTTTGTTTGTTTGTTTTTTCTTTCAAAAGACTTTGTAGTCTCAAAAAAGCCATTAGTCTTTTTACTGATTTGAACACGTCAAAAGTTGTTTCACCCAAATGGCCCAAAAAGCGTATTTCTCAAGCAAGTGAACCAAAAGCAAATGTGATTTTTTTTCTTTTGTCCCCCGTCTTATAAGCACCATAGACAAATACTTTGTGTTTTGCCACCAATCCACCTGCCCAAAATCTGCACGCAAACCAAAAATGCTCTCTTTCTTCTAGTTTTCGCCGCCTCAATTTAAACGCTTACTATGTGTAGGAAGACTACGGCAGCCCAGCGAGGCCTACCATTTTACAAAGTAGACAAGCTACTGCATGAAATGAGGGAGCAAAGTTTTTTTTCTCTCTCCCCCTCATATCTGACACAATCTGGGGGCCTACTTTACAAAGCAAGTGAAACCGTGTGGGTCCTGCAGCGCCCTGTATTGGTTGTATATGCGAAGCACAGTACAAGGCCGGAAAAAGCAAGGAAGCATGCAGCCAGCGCACAGGAGAAGAGATGAGAAGAGAGCGCTGAGTGAAAGATAGAAGCGCACCTTAACGGGCACAGGGGTCCAGTGGAGGGAGGGTTGAAATGAAGAAAAGGATGGAAACAGCAAAGGAAGAGACAGCACCAGCAGCACACAAAAAGATCTGACTTTTACCAGAGATGATGAGGGGAAAGCGCGAACGCAGTCCCCCACTACCACAAATTATGCAGTCGAGTTTCCCGCATTTGGGGAAATCGCAGGGGTCAGCACACCCGGAGTGCAATGGATGAGCCTCGCCCTGGGAGAACCACCTTCGTGATCATGGTATCTCCCCTGCCAGGTAAGTATGAGTTGGACTAGTGCTCAGGAGGGCCCCTGCTTGGGCACACCCCCGTCAAGTGAAGGAGGTTGACCGGAGCCATGACAAGTGAACTCTCGGCAGGGGACGGGAAAAGAAAACTGCAGGGAGGCTGCATCTCTTCACGTTGACATGGGAAGGCGGAAGGGTGACTGTTCCTGAAGCACCCCCAAACTATGCGCACAACTAGTGCAAATCCTTCCCAGGGCACACTGCAGCAGATGAATTTGCATACCGTCATGTCATAAAAGCAGTCGGGCACAGTTACAGTAGCTGCAACCCTCATCTCCATATGAAAAGCAACAGGCAGTGCACCGTCCTATGTCTCAATGGGTTCTTAAATTGGAAAATAAAATATAAAAGGCAGCTTGAGATTTAACCCCCTCGCTGCTGAGGGTTTTCTCATCCTCGCACCGAGACCATTTTCCGACGTTAGCGCTCGTCCGAACGTCGTCGTCACGGATTTCTTTTTATTTATTTTTTCTTTCTTTCTTATCCCCCCTGCGGCACTCACACAAATTATACCTTGGTTTTTGTTTTTTGTTTTTTTCTTTCAAAAGACTTTGTAGTCTCAAAAAAGCCATTAGTCTTTTTACTGATTTGAACACGTCAAAAGTTGTTTCACCCAAATGGCCCAAAAAGCGTATTTCTCAAGCAAGTGAACCAAAAGCAAATGTGATTTTTTTTCTTTTGTCCCCCGTCTTATAAGCACCATAGACAAATACTTTGTGTTTTGCCACCAATCCACCTGCCCAAAATCTGCACGCAAACCAAAAATGCTCTCTTTCTTCTAGTTTTCGCCGCCTCAATTTAAACGCTTACTATGTGTAGGAAGACTACGGCAGCCCAGCGAGGCCTACCATTTTACAAAGTAGACAAGCTACTGCATGAAATGAGGGAGCAAAGTTTTTTTTCTCTCTCCCCCTCATATCTGACACAATCTGGGGGCCTACTTTACAAAGCAAGTGAAACCGTGTGGGTCCTGCAGCGCCCTGTATTGGTTGTATATGCGAAGCACAGTACAAGGCCGGAAAAAGCAAGGAAGCATGCAGCCAGCGCACAGGAGAAGAGATGAGAAGAGAGCGCTGAGTGAAAGATAGAAGCGCACCTTAACGGGCACAGGGGTCCAGTGGAGGGAGGGTTGAAATGAAGAAAAGGATGGAAACAGCAAAGGAAGAGACAGCACCAGCAGCACACAAAAAGATCTGACTTTTACCAGAGATGATGAGGGGAAAGCGCGAACGCAGTCCCCCACTACCACAAATTATGCAGTCGAGTTTCCCGCATTTGGGGAAATCGCAGGGGTCAGCACACCCGGAGTGCAATGGATGAGCCTCGCCCTGGGAGAACCACCTTCGTGATCATGGTATCTCCCCTGCCAGGTAAGTATGAGTTGGACTAGGGCTCAGGAGGGCCCCTGCTTGGGCACACCCCCGTCAAGTGAAGGAGGTTGACCGGAGCCATGACAAGTGAACTCTCGGCAGGGGACGGGAAAAGAAAACTGCAGGGAGGCTGCATCTCTTCACGTTGACATGGGAAGGCGGAAGGGTGACTGTTCCTGAAGCACCCCCAAACTATGCGCACAACTAGTGCAAATCCTTCCCAGGGCACACTGCAGCAGATGAATTTGCATACCGTCATGTCATAAAAGCAGTCGGGCACAGTTACAGTAGCTGCAACCCTCATCTCCATATGAAAAGCAACAGGCAGTGCACCGTCCTATGTCTCAATGGGTTCTTAAATTGGAAAATAAAATATAAAAGGCAGCTTGAGATTTAACCCCCTCGCTGCTGAGGGTTTTCTCATCCTCGCACCGAGACCATTTTCCGACGTTAGCGCTCGTCCGAACGTCGTCGTCACGGATTTCTTTTTATTTATTTTTTCTTTCTTTCTTATCCCCCCTGCGGCACTCACACAAATTATACCTTGGTTTTTGTTTTTTGTTTTTTTCTTTCAAAAGACTTTGTAGTCTCAAAAAAGCCATTAGTCTTTTTACTGATTTGAACACGTCAAAAGTTGTTTCACCCAAATGGCCCAAAAAGCGTATTTCTCAAGCAAGTGAACCAAAAGCAAATGTGATTTTTTTTCTTTTGTCCCCCGTCTTATAAGCACCATAGACAAATACTTTGTGTTTTGCCACCAATCCACCTGCCCAAAATCTGCACGCAAACCAAAAATGCTCTCTTTCTTCTAGTTTTCGCCGCCTCAATTTAAACGCTTACTATGTGTAGGAAGACTACGGCAGCCCAGCGAGGCCTACCATTTTACAAAGTAGACAAGCTACTGCATGAAATGAGGGAGCAAAGTTTTTTTTCTCTCTCCCCCTCATATCTGACACAATCTGGGGGCCTACTTTACAAAGCAAGTGAAACCGTGTGGGTCCTGCAGCGCCCTGTATTGGTTGTATATGCGAAGCACAGTACAAGGCCGGAAAAAGCAAGGAAGCATGCAGCCAGCGCACAGGAGAAGAGATGAGAAGAGAGCGCTGAGTGAAAGATAGAAGCGCACCTTAACAGGCACAGGGGTCCAGTGGAGGGAGGGTTGAAATGAAGAAAAGGATGGAAACAGCAAAGGAAGAGACAGCACCAGCAGCACACAAAAAGATCTGACTTTTACCAGAGATGATGAGGGGAAAGCGCGAACGCAGTCCCCCACTACCACAAATTATGCAGTCGAGTTTCCCGCATTTGGGGAAATCGCAGGGGTCAGCACACCCGGAGTGCAATGGATGAGCCTCGCCCTGGGAGAACCACCTTCATGATCATGGTATCTCCCCTGCCAGGTAAGTATGAGTTGGATTAGGGCTCAGGAGGGCCCCTGCTTGGGCACACCCCCGTCAAGTGAAGGAGGTTGACCGGAGCCATGACAAGTGAACTCTCGGCAGGGGACGGGAAAAGAAAACTGCAGGGAGGCTGCATCTCTTCACGTTGACATGGGAAGGCGGAAGGGTGACTGTTCCTGAAGCACCCCCAAACTATGCGCACAACTAGTGCAAATCCTTCCCAGGGCACACTGCAGCAGATGAATTTGCATACCGTCATGTCATAAAAGCAGTCGGGCACAGTTACAGTAGCTGCAACCCTCATCTCCATATGAAAAGCAACAGGCAGTGCACCGTCCTATGTCTCAATGGGTTCTTAAATTGGAAAATAAAATATAAAAGGCAGCTTGAGATTTAACCCCCTCGCTGCTGAGGGTTTTCTCATCCTCGCACCGAGACCATTTTCCGACGTTAGCGCTCGTCCGAACGTCGTCGTCACGGATTTCTTTTTATTTATTTTTTCTTTCTTTCTTATCCCCCCTGCGGCACTCACACAAATTATACCTTGGTTTTTGTTTGTTTGTTTTTTCTTTCAAAAGACTTTGTAGTCTCAAAAAAGCCATTAGTCTTTTTACTGATTTGAACACGTCAAAAGTTGTTTCACCCAAATGGCCCAAAAAGCGTATTTCTCAAGCAAGTGAACCAAAAGCAAATGTGATTTTTTTTCTTTTGTCCCCCGTCTTATAAGCACCATAGACAAATACTTTGTGTTTTGCCACCAATCCACCTGCCCAAAATCTGCACGCAAACCAAAAATGCTCTCTTTCTTCTAGTTTTCGCCGCCTCAATTTAAACGCTTACTATGTGTAGGAAGACTACGGCAGCCCAGCGAGGCCTACCATTTTACAAAGTAGACAAGCTACTGCATGAAATGAGGGAGCAAAGTTTTTTTTCTCTCTCCCCCTCATATCTGACACAATCTGGGGGCCTACTTTACAAAGCAAGTGAAACCGTGTGGGTCCTGCAGCGCCCTGTATTGGTTGTATATGCGAAGCACAGTACAAGGCCGGAAAAAGCAAGGAAGCATGCAGCCAGCGCACAGGAGAAGAGATGAGAAGAGAGCGCTGAGTGAAAGATAGAAGCGCACCTTAACGGGCACAGGGGTCCAGTGGAGGGAGGGTTGAAATGAAGAAAAGGATGGAAACAGCAAAGGAAGAGACAGCACCAGCAGCACACAAAAAGATCTGACTTTTACCAGAGATGATGAGGGGAAAGCGCGAACGCAGTCCCCCACTACCACAAATTATGCAGTCGAGTTTCCCGCATTTGGGGAAATCGCAGGGGTCAGCACACCCGGAGTGCAATGGATGAGCCTCGCCCTGGGAGAACCACCTTCGTGATCATGGTATCTCCCCTGCCAGGTAAGTATGAGTTGGACTAGGGCTCAGGAGGGCCCCTGCTTGGGCACACCCCCGTCAAGTGAAGGAGGTTGACCGGAGCCATGACAAGTGAACTCTCGGCAGGGGACGGGAAAAGAAAACTGCAGGGAGGCTGCATCTCTTCACGTTGACATGGGAAGGCGGAAGGGTGACTGTTCCTGAAGCACCCCCAAACTATGCGCACAACTAGTGCAAATCCTTCCCAGGGCACACTGCAGCAGATGAATTTGCATACCGTCATGTCATAAAAGCAGTCGGGCACAGTTACAGTAGCTGCAACCCTCATCTCCATATGAAAAGCAACAGGCAGTGCACCGTCCTATGTCTCAATGGGTTCTTAAATTGGAAAATAAAATATAAAAGGCAGCTTGAGATTTAACCCCCTCGCTGCTGAGGGTTTTCTCATCCTCGCACCGAGACCATTTTCCGACGTTAGCGCTCGTCCGAACGTCGTCGTCACGGATTTCTTTTTATTTATTTTTTCTTTCTTTCTTATCCCCCCTGCGGCACTCACACAAATTATACCTTGGTTTTTGTTTTTTGTTTTTTTCTTTCAAAAGACTTTGTAGTCTCAAAAAAGCCATTAGTCTTTTTACTGATTTGAACACGTCAAAAGTTGTTTCACCCAAATGGCCCAAAAAGCGTATTTCTCAAGCAAGTGAACCAAAAGCAAATGTGATTTTTTTTCTTTTGTCCCCCGTCTTATAAGCACCATAGACAAATACTTTGTGTTTTGCCACCAATCCACCTGCCCAAAATCTGCACGCAAACCAAAAATGCTCTCTTTCTTCTAGTTTTCGCCGCCTCAATTTAAACGCTTACTATGTGTAGGAAGACTACGGCAGCCCAGCGAGGCCTACCATTTTACAAAGTAGACAAGCTACTGCATGAAATGAGGGAGCAAAGTTTTTTTTCTCTCTCCCCCTCATATCTGACACAATCTGGGGGCCTACTTTACAAAGCAAGTGAAACCGTGTGGGTCCTGCAGCGCCCTGTATTGGTTGTATATGCGAAGCACAGTACAAGGCCGGAAAAAGCAAGGAAGCATGCAGCCAGCGCACAGGAGAAGAGATGAGAAGAGAGCGCTGAGTGAAAGATAGAAGCGCACCTTAACAGGCACAGGGGTCCAGTGGAGGGAGGGTTGAAATGAAGAAAAGGATGGAAACAGCAAAGGAAGAGACAGCACCAGCAGCACACAAAAAGATCTGACTTTTACCAGAGATGATGAGGGGAAAGCGCGAACGCAGTCCCCCACTACCACAAATTATGCAGTCGAGTTTCCCGCATTTGGGGAAATCGCAGGGGTCAGCACACCCGGAGTGCAATGGATGAGCCTCGCCCTGGGAGAACCACCTTCGTGATCATGGTATCTCCCCTGCCAGGTAAGTATGAGTTGGATTAGGGCTCAGGAGGGCCCCTGCTTGGGCACACCCCCGTCAAGTGAAGGAGGTTGACCGGAGCCATGACAAGTGAACTCTCGGCAGGGGACGGGAAAAGAAAACTGCAGGGAGGCTGCATCTCTTCACGTTGACATGGGAAGGCGGAAGGGTGACTGTTCCTGAAGCACCCCCAAACTATGCGCACAACTAGTGCAAATCCTTCCCAGGGCACACTGCAGCAGATGAATTTGCATACCGTCATGTCATAAAAGCAGTCGGGCACAGTTACAGTAGCTGCAACCCTCATCTCCATATGAAAAGCAACAGGCAGTGCACCGTCCTATGTCTCAATGGGTTCTTAAATTGGAAAATAAAATATAAAAGGCAGCTTGAGATTTAACCCCCTCGCTGCTGAGGGTTTTCTCATCCTCGCACCGAGACCATTTTCCGACGTTAGCGCTCGTCCGAACGTCGTCGTCACGGATTTCTTTTTATTTATTTTTTCTTTCTTTCTTATCCCCCCTGCGGCACTCACACAAATTATACCTTGGTTTTTGTTTGTTTGTTTTTTCTTTCAAAAGACTTTGTAGTCTCAAAAAAGCCATTAGTCTTTTTACTGATTTGAACACGTCAAAAGTTGTTTCACCCAAATGGCCCAAAAAGCGTATTTCTCAAGCAAGTGAACCAAAAGCAAATGTGATTTTTTTTCTTTTGTCCCCCGTCTTATAAGCACCATAGACAAATACTTTGTGTTTTGCCACCAATCCACCTGCCCAAAATCTGCACGCAAACCAAAAATGCTCTCTTTCTTCTAGTTTTCGCCGCCTCAATTTAAACGCTTACTATGTGTAGGAAGACTACGGCAGCCCAGCGAGGCCTACCATTTTACAAAGTAGACAAGCTACTGCATGAAATGAGGGAGCAAAGTTTTTTTTCTCTCTCCCCCTCATATCTGACACAATCTGGGGGCCTACTTTACAAAGCAAGTGAAACCGTGTGGGTCCTGCAGCGCCCTGTATTGGTTGTTTATGCGAAGCACAGTACAAGGCCGGAAAAAGCAAGGAAGCATGCAGCCAGCGCACAGGAGAAGAGATGAGAAGAGAGCGCTGAGTGAAAGATAGAAGCGCACCTTAACGGGCACAGGGGTCCAGTGGAGGGAGGGTTGAAATGAAGAAAAGGATGGAAACAGCACCAGCAGCACACAAAAAGATCTGACTTTTACCAGAGATGATGAGGGGAAAGCGCGAACGCAGTCCCCCACTACCACAAATTATGCAGTCGAGTTTCCCGCATTTGGGGAAATCGCAGGGGTCAGCACACCCGGAGTGCAATGGATGAGCCTCGCCCTGGGAGAACCACCTTCGTGATCATGGTATCTCCCCTGCCAGGTAAGTATGAGTTGGACTAGGGCTCAGGAGGGCCCCTGCTTGGGCACACCCCCGTCAAGTGAAGGAGGTTGACCGGAGCCATGACAAGTGAACTCTCGGCAGGGGACGGGAAAAGAAAACTGCAGGGAGGCTGCATCTCTTCACGTTGACATGGGAAGGCGGAAGGGTGACTGTTCCTGAAGCACCCCCAAACTATGCGCACAACTAGTGCAAATCCTTCCCAGGGCACACTGCAGCAGATGAATTTGCATACCGTCATGTCATAAAAGCAGTCGGGCACAGTTACAGTAGCTGCAACCCTCATCTCCATATGAAAAGCAACAGGCAGTGCACCGTCCTATGTCTCAATGGGTTCTTAAATTGGAAAATAAAATATAAAAGGCAGCTTGAGATTTAACCCCCTCGCTGCTGAGGGTTTTCTCATCCTCGCACCGAGACCATTTTCCGACGTTAGCGCTCGTCCGAACGTCGTCGTCACGGATTTCTTTTTATTTATTTTTTCTTTCTTTCTTATCCCCCCTGCGGCACTCACACAAATTATACCTTGGTTTTTGTTTGTTTGTTTTTTCTTTCAAAAGACTTTGTAGTCTCAAAAAAGCCATTAGTCTTTTTACTGATTTGAACACGTCAAAAGTTGTTTCACCCAAATGGCCCAAAAAGCGTATTTCTCAAGCAAGTGAACCAAAAGCAAATGTGATTTTTTTTCTTTTGTCCCCCGTCTTATAAGCACCATAGACAAATACTTTGTGTTTTGCCACCAATCCACCTGCCCAAAATCTGCACGCAAACCAAAAATGCTCTCTTTCTTCTAGTTTTCGCCGCCTCAATTTAAACGCTTACTATGTGTAGGAAGACTACGGCAGCCCAGCGAGGCCTACCATTTTACAAAGTAGACAAGCTACTGCATGAAATGAGGGAGCAAAGTTTTTTTTCTCTCTCCCCCTCATATCTGACACAATCTGGGGGCCTACTTTACAAAGCAAGTGAAACCGTGTGGGTCCTGCAGCGCCCTGTATTGGTTGTATATGCGAAGCACAGTACAAGGCCGGAAAAAGCAAGGAAGCATGCAGCCAGCGCACAGGAGAAGAGATGAGAAGAGAGCGCTGAGTGAAAGATAGAAGCGCACCTTAACGGGCACAGGGGTCCAGTGGAGGGAGGGTTGAAATGAAGAAAAGGATGGAAACAGCAAAGGAAGAGACAGCACCAGCAGCACACAAAAAGATCTGACTTTTACCAGAGATGATCAGGGGAAAGCGCAAACGCAGTCCCCCACTACCACAAATTATGCAGTCGAGTTTCCCGCATTTGGGGAAATCGCAGGGGTCAGCACACCTGGAGTGCAATGGATGAACCTCGCCCTGGGAGAACCACCTTCGTGATCATGGTATCTCCCCTGCCAGGTAAGTATGAGTTGGACTAGGGCTCAGGAGGGCCCCTGCTTGGGCACACCCCCGTCAAGTGAAGGAGGTTGACCGGAGCCATGACAAGTGAACTCTCGGCAGGGGACGGGAAAAGAAAACTGCAGGGAGGCTGCATCTCTTCACGTTGACATGGGAAGGCGGAAGGGTGACTGTTCCTGAAGCACCCCCAAACTATGCGCACAACTAGTGCAAATCCTTCCCAGGGCACACTGCAGCAGATGAATTTGCATACCGTCATGTCATAAAAGCAGTCGGGCACAGTTACAGTAGCTGCAACCCTCATCTCCATATGAAAAGCAACAGGCAGTGCACCGTCCTATGTCTCAATGGGTTCTTAAATTGGAAAATAAAATATAAAAGGCAGCTTGAGATTTAACCCCCTCGCTGCTGAGGGTTTTCTCATCCTCGCACCGAGACCATTTTCCGACGTTAGCGCTCGTCCGAACGTCGTCGTCACGGATTTCTTTTTATTTATTTTTTCTTTCTTTCTTATCCCCCCTGCGGCACTCACACAAATTATACCTTGGTTTTTGTTTGTTTTTTTTTTCTTTCAAAAGACTTTGTAGTCTCAAAAAAGCCATTAGTCTTTTTACTGATTTGAACACATCAAAAGTTGTTTCACCCAAATGGCCCAAAAAGCGTATTTCTCAAGCAAGTGAACCAAAAGCAAATGTGATTTTTTTTCTTTTGTCCCCTGTCTTATAAGCACCATAGACAAATACTTTGTGTTTTGCCACCAATCCACCTGCCCAAAATCTGCACGCAAACCAAAAATGCTCTCTTTCTTCTAGTTTTCGCCGCCTCAATTTAAACGCTTACTATGTGTAGGAAGACTACGGCAGCCCAGCGAGGCCTACCATTTTACAAAGTAGACAAGCTACTGCATGAAATGAGGGAGCAAAGTTTTTTTTCTCTCTCCCCCTCATATCTGACACAATCTGGGGGCCTACTTTACAAAGCAAGTGAAACCGTGTGGGTCCTGCAGCGCCCTGTATTGGTTGTATATGCGAAGCACAGTACAAGGCCGGAAAAAGCAAGGAAGCATGCAGCCAGCGCACAGGAGTAGAGATGAGAAGAGAGCGCTGAGTGAAAGATAGAAGCGCACCTTAACGGGCACAGGGGTCCAGTGGAGGGAGAGTTGAAATGAAGAAAAGGGTGGAAACAGCAAAGGAAGAGACAGCACCAGCAGCACACAAAAAGATCTGACTTTTACCAGAGATGATGAGGGGAAAGCGCGAACGCAGTCCCCCACTACCACAAATTATGCAGTCGAGTTTCCCGCATTTGGGGAAATCGCAGGGATCAGCACACCCAGAGTGCAATGGATGAGCCTCGCCCTGGGAGAACCACCTTCGTGATCATGGTATCTCCCCTGCCAGGTAAGTATGAGTTGGACTAGGGCTCAGGAGGGCCCCTGCTTGGGCACACCCCCGTCAAGTGAAGGAGGTTGACCGGAGCCATGACAAGTGAACTCTCGGTAGGGGACGGGAAAAGAAAACTGCAGGGAGGCTGCATCTCTTCACGTTGACATGGGAAGGCGGAAGGGTGACTGTTCCTGAAGCACCCCCAAACTATGCGCACAACTAGTGCAAATCCTTCCCAGGGCACACTGCAGCAGATGAATTTGCATACCGTCATGTCATAAAAGCAGTCGGGCACAGTTACAGTAGCTGCAACCCTCATCTCCATATGAAAAGCAACAGGCAGTGCACCGTCCTATGTCTCAATGGGTTCTTAAATTGGAAAATAAAATATAAAAGGCAGCTTGAGATTTAACCCCCTCGCTGCTGAGGGTTTTCTCATCCTCGCACCGAGACCATTTTCCGACGTTAGCGCTCGTCCGAACGTCGTCGTCACGGATTTCTTTTTATTTATTTTTTCTTTCTTTCTTATCCCCCCTGCGGCACTCACACAAATTATACCTTGGTTTTTGTTTGTTTGTTTTTTCTTTCAAAAGACTTTGTAGTCTCAAAAAAGCCATTAGTCTTTTTACTGATTTGAACACGTCAAAAGTTGTTTCACCCAAATGGCCCAAAAAGCGTATTTCTCAAGCAAGTGAACCAAAAGCAAATGTGATTTTTTTTCTTTTGTCCCCCGTCTTATAAGCACCATAGACAAATACTTTGTGTTTTGCCACCAATCCACCTGCCCAAAATCTGCACGCAAACCAAAAATGCTCTCTTTCTTCTAGTTTTCGCCGCCTCAATTTAAACGCTTACTATGTGTAGGAAGACTACGGCAGCCCAGCGAGGCCTACCATTTTACAAAGTAGACAAGCTACTGCATGAAATGAGGGAGCAAAGTTTTTTTTCTCTCTCCCCCTCATATCTGACACAATCTGGGGGCCTACTTTACAAAGCAAGTGAAACCGTGTGGGTCCTGCAGCGCCCTGTATTGGTTGTATATGCGAAGCACAGTACAAGGCCGGAAAAAGCAAGGAAGCATGCAGCCAGCGCACAGGAGAAGAGATGAGAAGAGAGCGCTGAGTGAAAGATAGAAGCGCACCTTAACGGGCACAGGGGTCCAGTGGAGGGAGGGTTGAAATGAAGAAAAGGATGGAAACAGCAAAGGAAGAGACAGCACCAGCAGCACACAAAAAGATCTGACTTTTACCAGAGATGATCAGGGGAAAGTGCGAACGCAGTCCCCCACTACCACAAATTATGCAGTCGAGTTTCCCGCATTTGGGGAAATCGCAGGGGTCAGCACACCCGGAGTGCAATGGATGAGCCTCGCCCTGGGAGAACCACCTTCGTGATCATGGTATCTCCCCTGCCAGGTAAGTATGAGTTGGACTAGGGCTCAGGAGGGCCCCTGCTTGGGCACCCCCCCGTCAAGTGAAGGAGGTTGACCGGAGCCATGACAAGTGAACTCTCGGCAGGGGACGGGAAAAGAAAACTGCAGGGAGGCTGCATCTCTTCACGTTGACATGGGAAGGCGGAAGGGTGACTGTTCCTGAAGCACCCCCAAACTATGCGCACAACTAGTGCAAATCCTTCCCAGGGCACACTGCAGCAGATGAATTTGCATACCGTCATGTCATAAAAGCAGTCGGGCACAGTTACAGTAGCTGCAACCCTCATCTCCATATGAAAAGCAACAGGCAGTGCACCGTCCTATGTCTCAATGGGTTCTTAAATTGGAAAATAAAATATAAAAGGCAGCTTGAGATTTAACCCCCTCGCTGCTGAGGGTTTTCTCATCCTCGCACCGAGACCATTTTCCGACGTTAGCGCTCGTCCGAACGTCGTCGTCACGGATTTCTTTTTATTTATTTTTTCTTTCTTTCTTATCCCCCCTGCGGCACTCACACAAATTATACCTTGGTTTTTGTTTTTTGTTTTTTTCTTTCAAAAGACTTTGTAGTCTCAAAAAAGCCATTAGTCTTTTTACTGATTTGAACACGTCAAAAGTTGTTTCACCCAAATGGCCCAAAAAGCGTATTTCTCAAGCAAGTGAACCAAAAGCAAATGTGATTTTTTTTCTTTTGTCCCCCGTCTTATAAGCACCATAGACAAATACTTTGTGTTTTGCCACCAATCCACCTGCCCAAAATCTGCACGCAAACCAAAAATGCTCTCTTTCTTCTAGTTTTCGCCGCCTCAATTTAAACGCTTACTATGTGTAGGAAGACTACGGCAGCCCAGCGAGGCCTACCATTTTACAAAGTAGACAAGCTACTGCATGAAATGAGGGAGCAAAGTTTTTTTTCTCTCTCCCCCTCATATCTGACACAATCTGGGGGCCTACTTTACAAAGCAAGTGAAACCGTGTGGGTCCTGCAGCGCCCTGTATTGGTTGTTTATGCGAAGCACAGTACAAGGCCGGAAAAAGCAAGGAAGCATGCAGCCAGCGCACAGGAGAAGAGATGAGAAGAGAGCGCTGAGTGAAAGATAGAAGCGCACCTTAACGGGCACAGGGGTCCAGTGGAGGGAGGGTTGAAATGAAGAAAAGGATGGAAACAGCAAAGGAAGAGACAGCACCAGCAGCACACAAAAAGATCTGACTTTTACCAGAGATGATCAGGGGAAAGCGCGAACGCAGTCCCCCACTACCACAAATTATGCAGTCGAGTTTCCCGCATTTGGGGAAATCGCAGGGGTCAGCACACCCGGAGTGCAATGGATGAGCCTCGCCCTGGGAGAACCACCTTCGTGATCATGGTATCTCCCCTGCCAGGTAAGTATGAGTTGGATTAGGGCTCAGGAGGGCCCCTGCTTGGGCACACCCCCGTCAAGTGAAGGAGGTTGACCGGAGCCATGACAAGTGAACTCTCGGCAGGGGACGGGAAAAGAAAACTGCAGGGAGGCTGCATCTCTTCACGTTGACATGGGAAGGCGGAAGGGTGACTGTTCCTGAAGCACCCCCAAACTATGCGCACAACTAGTGCAAATCCTTCCCAGGGCACACTGCAGCAGATGAATTTGCATACCGTCATGTCATAAAAGCAGTCGGGCACAGTTACAGTAGCTGCAACCCTCATCTCCATATGAAAAGCAACAGGCAGTGCACCGTCCTATGTCTCAATGGGTTCTTAAATTGGAAAATAAAATATAAAAGGCAGCTTGAGATTTAACCCCCTCGCTGCTGAGGGTTTTCTCATCCTCGCACCGAGACCATTTTCCGACGTTAGCGCTCGTCCGAACGTCGTCGTCACGGATTTCTTTTTATTTATTTTTTCTTTCTTTCTTATCCCCCCTGCGGCACTCACACAAATTATACCTTGGTTTTTGTTTGTTTGTTTTTTCTTTCAAAAGACTTTGTAGTCTCAAAAAAGCCATTAGTCTTTTTACTGATTTGAACACGTCAAAAGTTGTTTCACCCAAATGGCCCAAAAAGCGTATTTCTCAAGCAAGTGAACCAAAAGCAAATGTGATTTTTTTTCTTTTGTCCCCCGTCTTATAAGCACCATAGACAAATACTTTGTGTTTTGCCACCAATCCACCTGCCCAAAATCTGCACGCAAACCAAAAATGCTCTCTTTCTTCTAGTTTTCGCCGCCTCAATTTAAACGCTTACTATGTGTAGGAAGACTACGGCAGCCCAGCGAGGCCTACCATTTTACAAAGTAGACAAGCTACTGCATGAAATGAGGGAGCAAAGTTTTTTTTCTCTCTCCCCCTCATATCTGACACAATCTGGGGGCCTACTTTACAAAGCAAGTGAAACCGTGTGGGTCCTGCAGCGCCCTGTATTGGTTGTATATGCGAAGCACAGTACAAGGCCGGAAAAAGCAAGGAAGCATGCAGCCAGCGCACAGGAGAAGAGATGAGAAGAGAGCGCTGAGTGAAAGATAGAAGCGCACCTTAACGGGCACAGGGGTCCAGTGGAGGGAGGGTTGAAATGAAGAAAAGGATGGAAACAGCAAAGGAAGAGACAGCACCAGCAGCACACAAAAAGATCTGACTTTTACCAGAGATGATCAGGGGAAAGCGCAAACGCAGTCCCCCACTACCACAAATTATGCAGTCGAGTTTCCCGCATTTGGGGAAATCGCAGGGGTCAGCACACCTGGAGTGCAATGGATGAACCTCGCCCTGGGAGAACCACCTTCGTGATCATGGTATCTCCCCTGCCAGGTAAGTATGAGTTGGACTAGGGCTCAGGAGGGCCCCTGCTTGGGCACACCCCCGTCAAGTGAAGGAGGTTGACCGGAGCCATGACAAGTGAACTCTCGGCAGGGGACGGGAAAAGAAAACTGCAGGGAGGCTGCATCTCTTCACGTTGACATGGGAAGGCGGAAGGGTGACTGTTCCTGAAGCACCCCCAAACTATGCGCACAACTAGTGCAAATCCTTCCCAGGGCACACTGCAGCAGATGAATTTGCATACCGTCATGTCATAAAAGCAGTCGGGCACAGTTACAGTAGCTGCAACCCTCATCTCCATATGAAAAGCAACAGGCAGTGCACCGTCCTATGTCTCAATGGGTTCTTAAATTGGAAAATAAAATATAAAAGGCAGCTTGAGATTTAACCCCCTCGCTGCTGAGGGTTTTCTCATCCTCGCACCGAGACCATTTTCCGACGTTAGCGCTCGTCCGAACGTCGTCGTCACGGATTTCTTTTTATTTATTTTTTCTTTCTTTCTTATCCCCCCTGCGGCACTCACACAAATTATACCTTGGTTTTTGTTTGTTTTTTTTTTCTTTCAAAAGACTTTGTAGTCTCAAAAAAGCCATTAGTCTTTTTACTGATTTGAACACGTCAAAAGTTGTTTCACCCAAATGGCCCAAAAAGCGTATTTCTCAAGCAAGTGAACCAAAAGCAAATGTGATTTTTTTTCTTTTGTCCCCCGTCTTATAAGCACCATAGACAAATACTTTGTGTTTTGCCACCAATCCACCTGTCCAAAATCTGCACGCAAACCAAAAATGCTCTCTTTCTTCTAGTTTTCGCCGCCTCAATTTAAACGCTTACTATGTGTAGGAAGACTACGGCAGCCCAGCGAGGCCTACCATTTTACAAAGTAGACAAGCTACTGCATGAAATGAGGGAGCAAAGTTTTTTTTCTCTCTCCCCCTCATATCTGACACAATCTGGGGGCCTACTTTACAAAGCAAGTGAAACCGTGTGGGTCCTGCAGCGCCCTGTATTGGTTGTATATGCGAAGCACAGTACAAGGCCGGAAAAAGCAAGGAAGCATGCAGCCAGCGCACAGGAGTAGAGATGAGAAGAGAGCGCTGAGTGAAAGATAGAAGCGCACCTTAACGGGCACAGGGGTCCAGTGGAGGGAGAGTTGAAATGAAGAAAAGGGTGGAAACAGCAAAGGAAGAGACAGCACCAGCAGCACACAAAAAGATCTGACTTTTACCAGAGATGATGAGGGGAAAGCGCGAACGCAGTCCCCCACTACCACAAATTATGCAGTCGAGTTTCCCACATTTGGGGAAATCGCAGAGGTCAGCACACCTGGAGTGCAATGGATGAACCTCGCCCTGGGAGAACCACCTTCGTGATCATGGTATCTCCCCTGCCAGGTAAGTATGAGTTGGACTAGGGCTCAGGAGGGCCCCTGCTTGGGCACACCCCCGTCAAGTGAAGGAGGTTGACCGGAGCCATGACAAGTGAACTCTCGGCAGGGGACGGGAAAAGAAAACTGCAGGGAGGCTGCATCTCTTCACGTTGACATGGGAAGGCGGAAGGGTGACTGTTCCTGAAGCACCCCCAAACTATGCGCACAACTAGTGCAAATCCTTCCCAGGGCACACTGCAGCAGATGAATTTGCATACCGTCATGTCATAAAAGCAGTCGGGCACAGTTACAGTAGCTGCAACCCTCATCTCCATATGAAAAGCAACAGGCAGTGCACCGTCCTATGTCTCAATGGGTTCTTAAATTGGAAAATAAAATATAAAAGGCAGCTTGAGATTTAACCCCCTCGCTGCTGAGGGTTTTCTCATCCTCGCACCGAGACCATTTTCCGACGTTAGCGCTCGTCCGAACGTCGTCGTCACGGATTTCTTTTTATTTATTTTTTCTTTCTTTCTTATCCCCCCTGCGGCACTCACACAAATTATACCTTGGTTTTTGTTTGTTTGTTTGTTTTTTCTTTCAAAAGACTTTGTAGTCTCAAAAAAGCCATTAGTCTTTTTACTGATTTGAACACGTCAAAAGTTGTTTCACCCAAATGGCCCAAAAAGCGTATTTCTCAAGCAAGTGAACCAAAAGCAAATGTGATTTTTTTTCTTTTGTCCCCTGTCTTATAAGCACCATAGACAAATACTTTGTGTTTTGCCACCAATCCACCTGCCCAAAATCTGCACGCAAACCAAAAATGCTCTCTTTCTTCTAGTTTTCGCCGCCTCAATTTA
The DNA here is from genome assembly GCF_028390025.1 of Pseudophryne corroboree. Taxonomy (NCBI): domain Eukaryota; kingdom Metazoa; phylum Chordata; class Amphibia; order Anura; family Myobatrachidae; genus Pseudophryne; species Pseudophryne corroboree. The sequence continues at coordinate 117,549,933 of NC_086444.1, forward strand.
AACGCTTACTATGTGTAGGAAGACTACGGCAGCCCAGCGAGGCCTACCATTTTACAAAGTAGACAAGCTACTGCATGAAATGAGGGAGCAAAGTTTTTTTTCTCTCTCCCCCTCATATCTGACACAATCTGGGGGCCTACTTTACAAAGCAAGTGAAACCGTGTGGGTCCTGCAGCGCCCTGTATTGGTTGTATATGCGAAGCACAGTACAAGGCCGGAAAAAGCAAGGAAGCATGCAGCCAGCGCACAGGAGTAGAGATGAGAAGAGAGCGCTGAGTGAAAGATAGAAGCGCACCTTAACGGGCACAGGGGTCCAGTGGAGGGAGAGTTGAAATGAAGAAAAGGGTGGAAACAGCAAAGGAAGAGACAGCACCAGCAGCACACAAAAAGATCTGACTTTTACCAGAGATGATGAGGGGAAAGCGCGAACGCAGTCCCCCACTACCACAAATTATGCAGTCGAGTTTCCCGCATTTGGGGAAATCGCAGGGATCAGCACACCCGGAGTGCAATGGATGAGCCTTGCCCTGGGAGAACCACCTTCGTGATCATGGTATCTCCCCTGCCAGGTAAGTATGAGTTGGACTAGGGCTCAGGAGGGCCCCTGCTTGGGCACACCCCCGTCAAGTGAAGGAGGTTGACCGGAGCCATGACAAGTGAACTCTCGGTAGGGGACGGGAAAAGAAAACTGCAGGGAGGCTGCATCTCTTCACGTTGACATGGGAAGGCGGAAGGGTGACTGTTCCTGAAGCACCCCCAAACTATGCGCACAACTAGTGCAAATCCTTCCCAGGGCACACTGCAGCAGATGAATTTGCATACCGTCATGTCATAAAAGCAGTCGGGCACAGTTACAGTAGCTGCAACCCTCATCTCCATATGAAAAGCAACAGGCAGTGCACCGTCCTATGTCTCAATGGGTTCTTAAATTGGAAAATAAAATATAAAAGGCAGCTTGAGATTTAACCCCCTCGCTGCTGAGGGTTTTCTCATCCTCGCACCGAGACCATTTTCCGACGTTAGCGCTCGTCCGAACGTCGTCGTCACGGATTTCTTTTTATTTATTTTTTCTTTCTTTCTTATCCCCCCTGCGGCACTCACACAAATTATACCTTGGTTTTTGTTTTTTTGTTTTTTCTTTCAAAAGACTTTGTAGTCTCAAAAAAGCCATTAGTCTTTTTACTGATTTGAACACGTCAAAAGTTGTTTCACCCAAATGGCCCAAAAAGCGTATTTCTCAAGCAAGTGAACCAAAAGCAAATGTGATTTTTTTTCTTTTGTCCCCCGTCTTATAAGCACCATAGACAAATACTTTGTGTTTTGCCACCAATCCACCTGCCCAAAATCTGCACGCAAACCAAAAATGCTCTCTTTCTTCTAGTTTTCGCCGCCTCAATTTAAACGCTTACTATGTGTAGGAAGACTACGGCAGCCCAGCGAGGCCTACCATTTTACAAAGTAGACAAGCTACTGCATGAAATGAGGGAGCAAAGTTTTTTTTCTCTCTCCCCCTCATATCTGACACAATCTGGGGGCCTACTTTACAAAGCAAGTGAAACCGTGTGGGTCCTGCAGCGCCCTGTATTGGTTGTATATGCGAAGCACAGTACAAGGCCGGAAAAAGCAAGGAAGCATGCAGCCAGCGCACAGGAGAAGAGATGAGAAGAGAGCGCTGAGTGAAAGATAGAAGCGCACCTTAACGGGCACAGGGGTCCAGTGGAGGGAGGGTTGAAATGAAGAAAAGGATGGAAACAGCAAAGGAAGAGACAGCACCAGCAGCACACAAAAAGATCTGACTTTTACCAGAGATGATGAGGGGAAAGCGCGAACGCAGTCCCCCACTACCACAAATTATGCAGTCGAGTTTCCCGCATTTGGGGAAATCGCAGGGGTCAGCACACCCGGAGTGCAATGGATGAGCCTCGCCCTGGGAGAACCACCTTCGTGATCATGGTATCTCCCCTGCCAGGTAAGTATGAGTTGGACTAGGGCTCAGGAGGGCCCCTGCTTGGGCACACCCCCGTCAAGTGAAGGAGGTTGACCGGAGCCATGACAAGTGAACTCTCGGCAGGGGACGGGAAAAGAAAACTGCAGGGAGGCTGCATCTCTTCACGTTGACATGGGAAGGCGGAAGGGTGACTGTTCCTGAAGCACCCCCAAACTATGCGCACAACTAGTGCAAATCCTTCCCAGGGCACACTGCAGCAGATGAATTTGCATACCGTCATGTCATAAAAGCAGTCGGGCACAGTTACAGTAGCTGCAACCCTCATCTCCATATGAAAAGCAACAGGCAGTGCACCGTCCTATGTCTCAATGGGTTCTTAAATTGGAAAATAAAATATAAAAGGCAGCTTGAGATTTAACCCCCTCGCTGCTGAGGGTTTTCTCATCCTCGCACCGAGACCATTTTCCGACGTTAGCGCTCGTCCGAACGTCGTCGTCACGGATTTCTTTTTATTTATTTTTTCTTTCTTTCTTATCCCCCCTGCGGCACTCACACAAATTATACCTTGGTTTTTGTTTTTTGTTTTTTTCTTTCAAAAGACTTTGTAGTCTCAAAAAAGCCATTAGTCTTTTTACTGATTTGAACACGTCAAAAGTTGTTTCACCCAAATGGCCCAAAAAGCGTATTTCTCAAGCAAGTGAACCAAAAGCAAATGTGATTTTTTTTCTTTTGTCCCCCGTCTTATAAGCACCATAGACAAATACTTTGTGTTTTGCCACCAATCCACCTGCCCAAAATCTGCACGCAAACCAAAAATGCTCTCTTTCTTCTAGTTTTCGCCGCCTCAATTTAAACGCTTACTATGTGTAGGAAGACTACGGCAGCCCAGCGAGGCCTACCATTTTACAAAGTAGACAAGCTACTGCATGAAATGAGGGAGCAAAGTTTTTTTTCTCTCTCCCCCTCATATCTGACACAATCTGGGGGCCTACTTTACAAAGCAAGTGAAACCGTGTGGGTCCTGCAGCGCCCTGTATTGGTTGTATATGCGAAGCACAGTACAAGGCCGGAAAAAGCAAGGAAGCATGCAGCCAGCGCACAGGAGAAGAGATGAGAAGAGAGCGCTGAGTGAAAGATAGAAGCGCACCTTAACGGGCACAGGGGTCCAGTGGAGGGAGAGTTGAAATGAAGAAAAGGATGGAAACAGCAAAGGAAGAGACAGCACCAGCAGCACACAAAAAGATCTGACTTTTACCAGAGATGATCAGGGGAAAGCACGAACGCAGTCCCCCACTACCACAAATTATGCAGTCGAGTTTCCCGCATTTGGGGAAATCGCAGGGGTCAGCACACCCGGAGTGCAATGGATGAGCCTCGCCCTGGGAGAACCACCTTCGTGATCATGGTATCTCCCCTGCCAGGTAAGTATGAGTTGGACTAGGGCTCAGGAGGGCCCCTGCTTGGGCACACCCCCGTCAAGTGAAGGAGGTTGACCGGAGCCATGACAAGTGAACTCTCGGCAGGGGACGGGAAAAGAAAACTGCAGGGAGGCTGCATCTCTTCACGTTGACATGGGAAGGCGGAAGGGTGACTGTTCCTGAAGCACCCCCAAACTATGCGCACAACTAGTGCAAATCCTTCCCAGGGCACACTGCAGCAGATGAATTTGCATACCGTCATGTCATAAAAGCAGTCGGGCACAGTTACAGTAGCTGCAACCCTCATCTCCATATGAAAAGCAACAGGCAGTGCACCGTCCTATGTCTCAATGGGTTCTTAAATTGGAAAATAAAATATAAAAGGCAGCTTGAGATTTAACCCCCTCGCTGCTGAGGGTTTTCTCATCCTCGCACCGAGACCATTTTCCGATGTTAGCGCTCGTCCGAACGTCGTCGTCACGGATTTCTTTTTATTTATTTTTTCTTTCTTTCTTATCCCCCCTGCGGCACTCACACAAATTATACCTTGGTTTTTGTTTGTTTGTTTGTTTTTTCTTTCAAAAGACTTTGTAGTCTCAAAAAAGCCATTAGTCTTTTTACTGATTTGAACACGTCAAAAGTTGTTTCACCCAAATGGCCCAAAAAGCGTATTTCTCAAGCAAGTGAACCAAAAGCAAATGTGATTTTTTTTCTTTTGTCCCCCGTCTTATAAGCACCATAGACAAATACTTTGTGTTTTGCCACCAATCCACCTGCCCAAAATCTGCACGCAAACCAAAAATGCTCTCTTTCTTCTAGTTTTCGCCGCCTCAATTTAAACGCTTACTATGTGTAGGAAGACTACGGCAGCCCAGCGAGGCCTACCATTTTACAAAGTAGACAAGCTACTGCATGAAATGAGGGAGCAAAGTTTTTTTTCTCTCTCCCCCTCATATCTGACACAATCTGGGGGCCTACTTTACAAAGCAAGTGAAACCGTGTGGGTCCTGCAGCGCCCTGTATTGGTTGTATATGCGAAGCACAGTACAAGGCCGGAAAAAGCAAGGAAGCATGCAGCCAGCGCACAGGAGAAGAGATGAGAAGAGAGCGCTGAGTGAAAGATAGAAGCGCACCTTAACGGGCACAGGGGTCCAGTGGAGGGAGGGTTGAAATGAAGAAAAGGATGGAAACAGCAAAGGAAGAGACAGCACCAGCAGCACACAAAAAGATCTGACTTTTACCAGAGATGATCAGGGGAAAGCGCAAACGCAGTCCCCCACTACCACAAATTATGCAGTCGAGTTTCCCGCATTTGGGGAAATCGCAGGGGTCAGCACACCTGGAGTGCAATGGATGAACCTCGCCCTGGGAGAACCACCTTCGTGATCATGGTATCTCCCCTGCCAGGTAAGTATGAGTTGGACTAGGGCTCAGGAGGGCCCCTGCTTGGGCACACCCCCGTCAAGTGAAGGAGGTTGACCGGAGCCATGACAAGTGAACTCTCGGCAGGGGACGGGAAAAGAAAACTGCAGGGAGGCTGCATCTCTTCACGTTGACATGGGAAGGCGGAAGGGTGACTGTTCCTGAAGCACCCCCAAACTATGCGCACAACTAGTGCAAATCCTTCCCAGGGCACACTGCAGCAGATGAATTTGCATACCGTCATGTCATAAAAGCAGTCGGGCACAGTTACAGTAGCTGCAACCCTCATCTCCATATGAAAAGCAACAGGCAGTGCACCGTCCTATGTCTCAATGGGTTCTTAAATTGGAAAATAAAATATAAAAGGCAGCTTGAGATTTAACCCCCTCGCTGCTGAGGGTTTTCTCATCCTCGCACCGAGACCATTTTCCGACGTTAGCGCTCGTCCGAACGTCGTCGTCACGGATTTCTTTTTATTTATTTTTTCTTTCTTTCTTATCCCCCCTGCGGCACTCACACAAATTATACCTTGGTTTTTGTTTGTTTTTTTTTTCTTTCAAAAGACTTTGTAGTCTCAAAAAAGCCATTAGTCTTTTTACTGATTTGAACACGTCAAAAGTTGTTTCACCCAAATGGCCCAAAAAGCGTATTTCTCAAGCAAGTGAACCAAAAGCAAATGTGATTTTTTTTCTTTTGTCCCCCGTCTTATAAGCACCATAGACAAATACTTTGTGTTTTGCCACCAATCCACCTGTCCAAAATCTGCACGCAAACCAAAAATGCTCTCTTTCTTCTAGTTTTCGCCGCCTCAATTTAAACGCTTACTATGTGTAGGAAGACTACGGCAGCCCAGCGAGGCCTACCATTTTACAAAGTAGACAAGCTACTGCATGAAATGAGGGAGCAAAGTTTTTTTTCTCTCTCCCCCTCATATCTGACACAATCTGGGGGCCTACTTTACAAAGCAAGTGAAACCGTGTGGGTCCTGCAGCGCCCTGTATTGGTTGTATATGCGAAGCACAGTACAAGGCCGGAAAAAGCAAGGAAGCATGCAGCCAGCGCACAGGAGTAGAGATGAGAAGAGAGCGCTGAGTGAAAGATAGAAGCGCACCTTAACGGGCACAGGGGTCCAGTGGAGGGAGAGTTGAAATGAAGAAAAGGGTGGAAACAGCAAAGGAAGAGACAGCACCAGCAGCACACAAAAAGATCTGACTTTTACCAGAGATGATGAGGGGAAAGCGCGAACGCAGTCCCCCACTACCACAAATTATGCAGTCGAGTTTCCCACATTTGGGGAAATCGCAGAGGTCAGCACACCTGGAGTGCAATGGATGAACCTCGCCCTGGGAGAACCACCTTCGTGATCATGGTATCTCCCCTGCCAGGTAAGTATGAGTTGGACTAGGGCTCAGGAGGGCCCCTGCTTGGGCACACCCCCGTCAAGTGAAGGAGGTTGACCGGAGCCATGACAAGTGAACTCTCGGCAGGGGACGGGAAAAGAAAACTGCAGGGAGGCTGCATCTCTTCACGTTGACATGGGAAGGCGGAAGGGTGACTGTTCCTGAAGCACCCCCAAACTATGCGCACAACTAGTGCAAATCCTTCCCAGGGCACACTGCAGCAGATGAATTTGCATACCGTCATGTCATAAAAGCAGTCGGGCACAGTTACAGTAGCTGCAACCCTCATCTCCATATGAAAAGCAACAGGCAGTGCACCGTCCTATGTCTCAATGGGTTCTTAAATTGGAAAATAAAATATAAAAGGCAGCTTGAGATTTAACCCCCTCGCTGCTGAGGGTTTTCTCATCCTCGCACCGAGACCATTTTCCGACGTTAGCGCTCGTCCGAACGTCGTCGTCACGGATTTCTTTTTATTTATTTTTTCTTTCTTTCTTATCCCCCCTGCGGCACTCACACAAATTATACCTTGGTTTTTGTTTTTTTGTTTTTTCTTTCAAAAGACTTTGTAGTCTCAAAAAAGCCATTAGTCTTTTTACTGATTTGAACACGTCAAAAGTTGTTTCACCCAAATGGCCCAAAAAGCGTATTTCTCAAGCAAGTGAACCAAAAGCAAATGTGATTTTTTTTCTTTTGTCCCCCGTCTTATAAGCACCATAGACAAATACTTTGTGTTTTGCCACCAATCCACCTGCCCAAAATCTGCACGCAAACCAAAAATGCTCTCTTTCTTCTAGTTTTCGCCGCCTCAATTTAAACGCTTACTATGTGTAGGAAGACTACGGCAGCCCAGCGAGGCCTACCATTTTACAAAGTAGACAAGCTACTGCATGAAATGAGGGAGCAAAGTTTTTTTTCTCTCTCCCCCTCATATCTGACACAATCTGGGGGCCTACTTTACAAAGCAAGTGAAACCGTGTGGGTCCTGCAGCGCCCTGTATTGGTTGTATATGCGAAGCACAGTACAAGGCCGGAAAAAGCAAGGAAGCATGCAGCCAGCGCACAGGAGAAGAGATGAGAAGAGAGCGCTGAGTGAAAGATAGAAGCGCACCTTAACGGGCACAGGGGTCCAGTGGAGGGAGGGTTGAAATGAAGAAAAGGATGGAAACAGCAAAGGAAGAGACAGCACCAGCAGCACACAAAAAGATCTGACTTTTACCAGAGATGATGAGGGGAAAGCGCGAACGCAGTCCCCCACTACCACAAATTATGCAGTCGAGTTTCCCGCATTTGGGGAAATCGCAGGGGTCAGCACACCCGGAGTGCAATGGATGAGCCTCGCCCTGGGAGAACCACCTTCGTGATCATGGTATCTCCCCTGCCAGGTAAGTATGAGTTGGACTAGGGCTCAGGAGGGCCCCTGCTTGGGCACACCCCCGTCAAGTGAAGGAGGTTGACCGGAGCCATGACAAGTGAACTCTCGGCAGGGGACGGGAAAAGAAAACTGCAGGGAGGCTGCATCTCTTCACGTTGACATGGGAAGGCGGAAGGGTGACTGTTCCTGAAGCACCCCCAAACTATGCGCACAACTAGTGCAAATCCTTCCCAGGGCACACTGCAGCAGATGAATTTGCATACCGTCATGTCATAAAAGCAGTCGGGCACAGTTACAGTAGCTGCAACCCTCATCTCCATATGAAAAGCAACAGGCAGTGCACCGTCCTATGTCTCAATGGGTTCTTAAATTGGAAAATAAAATATAAAAGGCAGCTTGAGATTTAACCCCCTCGCTGCTGAGGGTTTTCTCATCCTCGCACCGAGACCATTTTCCGACGTTAGCGCTCGTCCGAACGTCGTCGTCACGGATTTCTTTTTATTTATTTTTTCTTTCTTTCTTATCCCCCCTGCGGCACTCACACAAATTATACCTTGGTTTTTGTTTTTTGTTTTTTTCTTTCAAAAGACTTTGTAGTCTCAAAAAAGCCATTAGTCTTTTTACTGATTTGAACACGTCAAAAGTTGTTTCACCCAAATGGCCCAAAAAGCGTATTTCTCAAGCAAGTGAACCAAAAGCAAATGTGATTTTTTTTCTTTTGTCCCCCGTCTTATAAGCACCATAGACAAATACTTTGTGTTTTGCCACCAATCCACCTGCCCAAAATCTGCACGCAAACCAAAAATGCTCTCTTTCTTCTAGTTTTCGCCGCCTCAATTTAAACGCTTACTATGTGTAGGAAGACTACGGCAGCCCAGCGAGGCCTACCATTTTACAAAGTAGACAAGCTACTGCATGAAATGAGGGAGCAAAGTTTTTTTTCTCTCTCCCCCTCATATCTGACACAATCTGGGGGCCTACTTTACAAAGCAAGTGAAACCGTGTGGGTCCTGCAGCGCCCTGTATTGGTTGTATATGCGAAGCACAGTACAAGGCCGGAAAAAGCAAGGAAGCATGCAGCCAGCGCACAGGAGAAGAGATGAGAAGAGAGCGCTGAGTGAAAGATAGAAGCGCACCTTAACGGGCACAGGGGTCCAGTGGAGGGAGAGTTGAAATGAAGAAAAGGATGGAAACAGCAAAGGAAGAGACAGCACCAGCAGCACACAAAAAGATCTGACTTTTACCAGAGATGATCAGGGGAAAGCACGAACGCAGTCCCCCACTACCACAAATTATGCAGTCGAGTTTCCCGCATTTGGGGAAATCGCAGGGGTCAGCACACCCGGAGTGCAATGGATGAGCCTCGCCCTGGGAGAACCACCTTCGTGATCATGGTATCTCCCCTGCCAGGTAAGTATGAGTTGGACTAGGGCTCAGGAGGGCCCCTGCTTGGGCACACCCCCGTCAAGTGAAGGAGGTTGACCGGAGCCATGACAAGTGAACTCTCGGCAGGGGACGGGAAAAGAAAACTGCAGGGAGGCTGCATCTCTTCACGTTGACATGGGAAGGCGGAAGGGTGACTGTTCCTGAAGCACCCCCAAACTATGCGCACAACTAGTGCAAATCCTTCCCAGGGCACACTGCAGCAGATGAATTTGCATACCGTCATGTCATAAAAGCAGTCGGGCACAGTTACAGTAGCTGCAACCCTCATCTCCATATGAAAAGCAACAGGCAGTGCACCGTCCTATGTCTCAATGGGTTCTTAAATTGGAAAATAAAATATAAAAGGCAGCTTGAGATTTAACCCCCTCGCTGCTGAGGGTTTTCTCATCCTCGCACCGAGACCATTTTCCGATGTTAGCGCTCGTCCGAACGTCGTCGTCACGGATTTCTTTTTATTTATTTTTTCTTTCTTTCTTATCCCCCCTGCGGCACTCACACAAATTATACCTTGGTTTTTGTTTGTTTGTTTGTTTTTTCTTTCAAAAGACTTTGTAGTCTCAAAAAAGCCATTAGTCTTTTTACTGATTTGAACACGTCAAAAGTTGTTTCACCCAAATGGCCCAAAAAGCGTATTTCTCAAGCAAGTGAACCAAAAGCAAATGTGATTTTTTTTCTTTTGTCCCCCGTCTTATAAGCACCATAGACAAATACTTTGTGTTTTGCCACCAATCCACCTGCCCAAAATCTGCACGCAAACCAAAAATGCTCTCTTTCTTCTAGTTTTCGCCGCCTCAATTTAAACGCTTACTATGTGTAGGAAGACTACGGCAGCCCAGCGAGGCCTACCATTTTACAAAGTAGACAAGCTACTGCATGAAATGAGGGAGCAAAGTTTTTTTTCTCTCTCCCCCTCATATCTGACACAATCTGGGGGCCTACTTTACAAAGCAAGTGAAACCGTGTGGGTCCTGCAGCGCCCTGTATTGGTTGTATATGCGAAGCACAGTACAAGGCCGGAAAAAGCAAGGAAGCATGCAGCCAGCGCACAGGAGAAGAGATGAGAAGAGAGCGCTGAGTGAAAGATAGAAGCGCACCTTAACGGGCACAGGGGTCCAGTGGAGGGAGGGTTGAAATGAAGAAAAGGATGGAAACAGCAAAGGAAGAGACAGCACCAGCAGCACACAAAAAGATCTGACTTTTACCAGAGATGATCAGGGGAAAGCGCAAACGCAGTCCCCCACTACCACAAATTATGCAGTCGAGTTTCCCGCATTTGGGGAAATCGCAGGGGTCAGCACACCTGGAGTGCAATGGATGAACCTCGCCCTGGGAGAACCACCTTCGTGATCATGGTATCTCCCCTGCCAGGTAAGTATGAGTTGGACTAGGGCTCAGGAGGGCCCCTGCTTGGGCACACCCCCGTCAAGTGAAGGAGGTTGACCGGAGCCATGACAAGTGAACTCTCGGCAGGGGACGGGAAAAGAAAACTGCAGGGAGGCTGCATCTCTTCACGTTGACATGGGAAGGCGGAAGGGTGACTGTTCCTGAAGCACCCCCAAACTATGCGCACAACTAGTGCAAATCCTTCCCAGGGCACACTGCAGCAGATGAATTTGCATACCGTCATGTCATAAAAGCAGTCGGGCACAGTTACAGTAGCTGCAACCCTCATCTCCATATGAAAAGCAACAGGCAGTGCACCGTCCTATGTCTCAATGGGTTCTTAAATTGGAAAATAAAATATAAAAGGCAGCTTGAGATTTAACCCCCTCGCTGCTGAGGGTTTTCTCATCCTCGCACCGAGACCATTTTCCGACGTTAGCGCTCGTCCGAACGTCGTCGTCACGGATTTCTTTTTATTTATTTTTTCTTTCTTTCTTATCCCCCCTGCGGCACTCACACAAATTATACCTTGGTTTTTGTTTGTTTTTTTTTTCTTTCAAAAGACTTTGTAGTCTCAAAAAAGCCATTAGTCTTTTTACTGATTTGAACACGTCAAAAGTTGTTTCACCCAAATGGCCCAAAAAGCGTATTTCTCAAGCAAGTGAACCAAAAGCAAATGTGATTTTTTTTCTTTTGTCCCCCGTCTTATAAGCACCATAGACAAATACTTTGTGTTTTGCCACCAATCCACCTGTCCAAAATCTGCACGCAAACCAAAAATGCTCTCTTTCTTCTAGTTTTCGCCGCCTCAATTTAAACGCTTACTATGTGTAGGAAGACTACGGCAGCCCAGCGAGGCCTACCATTTTACAAAGTAGACAAGCTACTGCATGAAATGAGGGAGCAAAGTTTTTTTTCTCTCTCCCCCTCATATCTGACACAATCTGGGGGCCTACTTTACAAAGCAAGTGAAACCGTGTGGGTCCTGCAGCGCCCTGTATTGGTTGTATATGCGAAGCACAGTACAAGGCCGGAAAAAGCAAGGAAGCATGCAGCCAGCGCACAGGAGTAGAGATGAGAAGAGAGCGCTGAGTGAAAGATAGAAGCGCACCTTAACGGGCACAGGGGTCCAGTGGAGGGAGAGTTGAAATGAAGAAAAGGGTGGAAACAGCAAAGGAAGAGACAGCACCAGCAGCACACAAAAAGATCTGACTTTTACCAGAGATGATGAGGGGAAAGCGCGAACGCAGTCCCCCACTACCACAAATTATGCAGTCGAGTTTCCCACATTTGGGGAAATCGCAGAGGTCAGCACACCTGGAGTGCAATGGATGAACCTCGCCCTGGGAGAACCACCTTCGTGATCATGGTATCTCCCCTGCCAGGTAAGTATGAGTTGGACTAGGGCTCAGGAGGGCCCCTGCTTGGGCACACCCCCGTCAAGTGAAGGAGGTTGACCGGAGCCATGACAAGTGAACTCTCGGCAGGGGACGGGAAAAGAAAACTGCAGGGAGGCTGCATCTCTTCACGTTGACATGGGAAGGCGGAAGGGTGACTGTTCCTGAAGCACCCCCAAACTATGCGCACAACTAGTGCAAATCCTTCCCAGGGCACACTGCAGCAGATGAATTTGCATACCGTCATGTCATAAAAGCAGTCGGGCACAGTTACAGTAGCTGCAACCCTCATCTCCATATGAAAAGCAACAGGCAGTGCACCGTCCTATGTCTCAATGGGTTCTTAAATTGGAAAATAAAATATAAAAGGCAGCTTGAGATTTAACCCCCTCGCTGCTGAGGGTTTTCTCATCCTCGCACCGAGACCATTTTCCGACGTTAGCGCTCGTCCGAACGTCGTCGTCACGGATTTCTTTTTATTTATTTTTTCTTTCTTTCTTATCCCCCCTGCGGCACTCACACAAATTATACCTTGGTTTTTGTTTGTTTGTTTGTTTTTTCTTTCAAAAGACTTTGTAGTCTCAAAAAAGCCATTAGTCTTTTTACTGATTTGAACACGTCAAAAGTTGTTTCACCCAAATGGCCCAAAAAGCGTATTTCTCAAGCAAGTGAACCAAAAGCAAATGTGATTTTTTTTCTTTTGTCCCCTGTCTTATAAGCACCATAGACAAATACTTTGTGTTTTGCCACCAATCCACCTGCCCAAAATCTGCACGCAAACCAAAAATGCTCTCTTTCTTCTAGTTTTCGCCGCCTCAATTTAAACGCTTACTATGTGTAGGAAGACTACGGCAGCCCAGCGAGGCCTACCATTTTACAAAGTAGACAAGCTACTGCATGAAATGAGGGAGCAAAGTTTTTTTTCTCTCTCCCCCTCATATCTGACACAATCTGGGGGCCTACTTTACAAAGCAAGTGAAACCGTGTGGGTCCTGCAGCGCCCTGTATTGGTTGTATATGCGAAGCACAGTACAAGGCCGGAAAAAGCAAGGAAGCATGCAGCCAGCGCACAGGAGTAGAGATGAGAAGAGAGCGCTGAGTGAAAGATAGAAGCGCACCTTAACGGGCACAGGGGTCCAGTGGAGGGAGAGTTGAAATGAAGAAAAGGGTGGAAACAGCAAAGGAAGAGACAGCACCAGCAGCACACAAAAAGATCTGACTTTTACCAGAGATGATGAGGGGAAAGCGCGAACGCAGTCCCCCACTACCACAAATTATGCAGTCGAGTTTCCCGCATTTGGGGAAATCGCAGGGATCAGCACACCCGGAGTGCAATGGATGAGCCTTGCCCTGGGAGAACCACCTTCGTGATCATGGTATCTCCCCTGCCAGGTAAGTATGAGTTGGACTAGGGCTCAGGAGGGCCCCTGCTTGGGCACACCCCCGTCAAGTGAAGGAGGTTGACCGGAGCCATGACAAGTGAACTCTCGGTAGGGGACGGGAAAAGAAAACTGCAGGGAGGCTGCATCTCTTCACGTTGACATGGGAAGGCGGAAGGGTGACTGTTCCTGAAGCACCCCCAAACTATGCGCACAACTAGTGCAAATCCTTCCCAGGGCACACTGCAGCAGATGAATTTGCATACCGTCATGTCATAAAAGCAGTCGGGCACAGTTACAGTAGCTGCAACCCTCATCTCCATATGAAAAGCAACAGGCAGTGCACCGTCCTATGTCTCAATGGGTTCTTAAATTGGAAAATAAAATATAAAAGGCAGCTTGAGATTTAACCCCCTCGCTGCTGAGGGTTTTCTCATCCTCGCACCGAGACCATTTTCCGACGTTAGCGCTCGTCCGAACGTCGTCGTCACGGATTTCTTTTTATTTATTTTTTCTTTCTTTCTTATCCCCCCTGCGGCACTCACACAAATTATACCTTGGTTTTTGTTTTTTTGTTTTTTCTTTCAAAAGACTTTGTAGTCTCAAAAAAGCCATTAGTCTTTTTACTGATTTGAACACGTCAAAAGTTGTTTCACCCAAATGGCCCAAAAAGCGTATTTCTCAAGCAAGTGAACCAAAAGCAAATGTGATTTTTTTTCTTTTGTCCCCCGTCTTATAAGCACCATAGACAAATACTTTGTGTTTTGCCACCAATCCACCTGCCCAAAATCTGCACGCAAACCAAAAATGCTCTCTTTCTTCTAGTTTTCGCCGCCTCAATTTAAACGCTTACTATGTGTAGGAAGACTACGGCAGCCCAGCGAGGCCTACCATTTTACAAAGTAGACAAGCTACTGCATGAAATGAGGGAGCAAAGTTTTTTTTCTCTCTCCCCCTCATATCTGACACAATCTGGGGGCCTACTTTACAAAGCAAGTGAAACCGTGTGGGTCCTGCAGCGCCCTGTATTGGTTGTATATGCGAAGCACAGTACAAGGCCGGAAAAAGCAAGGAAGCATGCAGCCAGCGCACAGGAGAAGAGATGAGAAGAGAGCGCTGAGTGAAAGATAGAAGCGCACCTTAACGGGCACAGGGGTCCAGTGGAGGGAGGGTTGAAATGAAGAAAAGGATGGAAACAGCAAAGGAAGAGACAGCACCAGCAGCACACAAAAAGATCTGACTTTTACCAGAGATGATGAGGGGAAAGCGCGAACGCAGTCCCCCACTACCACAAATTATGCAGTCGAGTTTCCCGCATTTGGGGAAATCGCAGGGGTCAGCACACCCGGAGTGCAATGGATGAGCCTCGCCCTGGGAGAACCACCTTCGTGATCATGGTATCTCCCCTGCCAGGTAAGTATGAGTTGGACTAGGGCTCAGGAGGGCCCCTGCTTGGGCACACCCCCGTCAAGTGAAGGAGGTTGACCGGAGCCATGACAAGTGAACTCTCGGCAGGGGACGGGAAAAGAAAACTGCAGGGAGGCTGCATCTCTTCACGTTGACATGGGAAGGCGGAAGGGTGACTGTTCCTGAAGCACCCCCAAACTATGCGCACAACTAGTGCAAATCCTTCCCAGGGCACACTGCAGCAGATGAATTTGCATACCGTCATGTCATAAAAGCAGTCGGGCACAGTTACAGTAGCTGCAACCCTCATCTCCATATGAAAAGCAACAGGCAGTGCACCGTCCTATGTCTCAATGGGTTCTTAAATTGGAAAATAAAATATAAAAGGCAGCTTGAGATTTAACCCCCTCGCTGCTGAGGGTTTTCTCATCCTCGCACCGAGACCATTTTCCGACGTTAGCGCTCGTCCGAACGTCGTCGTCACGGATTTCTTTTTATTTATTTTTTCTTTCTTTCTTATCCCCCCTGCGGCACTCACACAAATTATACCTTGGTTTTTGTTTTTTGTTTTTTTCTTTCAAAAGACTTTGTAGTCTCAAAAAAGCCATTAGTCTTTTTACTGATTTGAACACGTCAAAAGTTGTTTCACCCAAATGGCCCAAAAAGCGTATTTCTCAAGCAAGTGAACCAAAAGCAAATGTGATTTTTTTTCTTTTGTCCCCCGTCTTATAAGCACCATAGACAAATACTTTGTGTTTTGCCACCAATCCACCTGCCCAAAATCTGCACGCAAACCAAAAATGCTCTCTTTCTTCTAGTTTTCGCCGCCTCAATTTAAACGCTTACTATGTGTAGGAAGACTACGGCAGCCCAGCGAGGCCTACCATTTTACAAAGTAGACAAGCTACTGCATGAAATGAGGGAGCAAAGTTTTTTTTCTCTCTCCCCCTCATATCTGACACAATCTGGGGGCCTACTTTACAAAGCAAGTGAAACCGTGTGGGTCCTGCAGCGCCCTGTATTGGTTGTATATGCGAAGCACAGTACAAGGCCGGAAAAAGCAAGGAAGCATGCAGCCAGCGCACAGGAGAAGAGATGAGAAGAGAGCGCTGAGTGAAAGATAGAAGCGCACCTTAACGGGCACAGGGGTCCAGTGGAGGGAGAGTTGAAATGAAGAAAAGGATGGAAACAGCAAAGGAAGAGACAGCACCAGCAGCACACAAAAAGATCTGACTTTTACCAGAGATGATCAGGGGAAAGCACGAACGCAGTCCCCCACTACCACAAATTATGCAGTCGAGTTTCCCGCATTTGGGGAAATCGCAGGGGTCAGCACACCCGGAGTGCAATGGATGAGCCTCGCCCTGGGAGAACCACCTTCGTGATCATGGTATCTCCCCTGCCAGGTAAGTATGAGTTGGACTAGGGCTCAGGAGGGCCCCTGCTTGGGCACACCCCCGTCAAGTGAAGGAGGTTGACCGGAGCCATGACAAGTGAACTCTCGGCAGGGGACGGGAAAAGAAAACTGCAGGGAGGCTGCATCTCTTCACGTTGACATGGGAAGGCGGAAGGGTGACTGTTCCTGAAGCACCCCCAAACTATGCGCACAACTAGTGCAAATCCTTCCCAGGGCACACTGCAGCAGATGAATTTGCATACCGTCATGTCATAAAAGCAGTCGGGCACAGTTACAGTAGCTGCAACCCTCATCTCCATATGAAAAGCAACAGGCAGTGCACCGTCCTATGTCTCAATGGGTTCTTAAATTGGAAAATAAAATATAAAAGGCAGCTTGAGATTTAACCCCCTCGCTGCTGAGGGTTTTCTCATCCTCGCACCGAGACCATTTTCCGATGTTAGCGCTCGTCCGAACGTCGTCGTCACGGATTTCTTTTTATTTATTTTTTCTTTCTTTCTTATCCCCCCTGCGGCACTCACACAAATTATACCTTGGTTTTTGTTTGTTTGTTTGTTTTTTCTTTCAAAAGACTTTGTAGTCTCAAAAAAGCCATTAGTCTTTTTACTGATTTGAACACGTCAAAAGTTGTTTCACCCAAATGGCCCAAAAAGCGTATTTCTCAAGCAAGTGAACCAAAAGCAAATGTGATTTTTTTTCTTTTGTCCCCCGTCTTATAAGCACCATAGACAAATACTTTGTGTTTTGCCACCAATCCACCTGCCCAAAATCTGCACGCAAACCAAAAATGCTCTCTTTCTTCTAGTTTTCGCCGCCTCAATTTAAACGCTTACTATGTGTAGGAAGACTACGGCAGCCCAGCGAGGCCTACCATTTTACAAAGTAGACAAGCTACTGCATGAAATGAGGGAGCAAAGTTTTTTTTCTCTCTCCCCCTCATATCTGACACAATCTGGGGGCCTACTTTACAAAGCAAATGAAACCGTGTGGGTCCTGCAGCGCCCTGTATTGGTTGTATATGCGAAGCACAGTACAAGGCCGGAAAAAGCAAGGAAGCATGCAGCCAGCGCACAGGAGAAGAGATGAGAAGAGAGCGCTGAGTGAAAGATAGAAGCGCACCTTAACGGGCACAGGGGTCCAGTGGAGGGAGGGTTGAAATGAAGAAAAGGATGGAAACAGCAAAGGAAGAGACAGCACCAGCAGCACACAAAAAGATCTGACTTTTACCAGAGATGATCAGGGGAAAGCGCGAACGCAGTCCCCCACTACCACAAATTATGCAGTCGAGTTTCCCGCATTTGGGGAAATCGCAGGGGTCAGCACACCCAGAGTGCAATGGATGAGCCTCTCCCTAGGAGAACCACCTGCGTGATCATGGTATCTCCCCTGCCAGGTAAGTATGAGTTGGACTAGGGCTCAGGAGGGCCCCTGCTTGGGCACACCCCCGTCAAGTGAAGGAGGTTGACCGGAGCCATGACAAGTGAACTCTCGGCAGGGGACGGGAAAAGAAAACTGCAGGGAGGCTGCATCTCTTCACGTTGACATGGGAAGGCGGAAGGGTGACTGTTCCTGAAGCACCCCCAAACTATGCGCACAACTAGTGCAAATCCTTCCCAGGGCACACTGCAGCAGATGAATTTGCATACCGTCATGTCATAAAAGCAGTCGGGCACAGTTACAGTAGCTGCAACCCTCATCTCCATATGAAAAGCAACAGGCAGTGCACCGTCCTATGTCTCAATGGGTTCTTAAATTGGAAAATAAAATATAAAAGGCAGCTTGAGATTTAACCCCCTCGCTGCTGAGGGTTTTCTCATCCTCGCACCGAGACCATTTTCCGACGTTAGCGCTCGTCCGAACGTCGTCGTCACGGATTTCTTTTTATTTATTTTTTCTTTCTTTCTTATCCCCCCTGCGGCACTCACACAAATTATACCTTGGTTTTTGTTTGTTTTTTTTTTCTTTCAAAATACTTTGTAGTCTCAAAAAAGCCATTAGTCTTTTTACTGATTTGAACACGTCAAAAGTTGTTTCACCCAAATGGCCCAAAAAGCGTATTTCTCAAGCAAGTGAACCAAAAGCAAATGTGATTTTTTTTCTTTTGTCCCCCGTCTTATAAGCACCATAGACAAATACTTTGTGTTTTGCCACCAATCCACCTGCCCAAAATCTGCACGCAAACCAAAAATGCTCTCTTTCTTCTAGTTTTCGCCGCCTCAATTTAAACGCATACTATGGGGTCAATTCAATTCGGCAACTTATGAATAGCGCCGGGAATTAGCTCCCGACGCTATTCAATTCAGCTCCAGTTAAGTCGGCGATGTCCCGTTCTCGCCGACTAAACAGGTTGAATTGTCGGGAGAACGGGCATTCTCCGACTTAACTCCCCGGCGCGAGGCTGATTTCCGACAGAATCAGCCTCGCGGCAGCCGCGAGGCAGCACTTTTGTCGGGTTTCTTCTCTCATCCCCCGGGGATGAGAGAAGAATTCCCGACAATTGCGGGTAACTAGCAGCTGAATTGAATAGCGTCGGGAGCTAATTCCCGGCGCTATTCATAAGTTGCTGAATTGAATTGACCCCTATGTGTAGGAAGACTACGGCAGCCCAGCGAGGCCTACCATTTTACAAAGTAGACAAGCTACTGCATGAAATGAGGGAGCAAAGTTTTTTTTCTCTCTCCCCCTCATATCTGACACAATCTGGGGGCCTACTTTACAAAGCAAGTGAAACCGTGTGGGTCCTGCAGCGCCCTGTATTGGTTGTATATGCGAAGCACAGTACAAGGCCGGAAAAAGCAAGGAAGCATGCAGCCAGCGCACAGGAGAAGAGATGAGAAGAGAGCGCTGAGTGAAAGATAGAAGCGCACCTTAACGGGCACAGGGGTCCAGTGGAGGGAGGGTTGAAATGAAGAAAAGGATGGAAACAGCAAAGGAAGAGACAGCACCAGCAGCACACAAAAAGATCTGACTTTTACCAGAGATGATGAGGGGAAAGCGCGAACGCAGTCCCCCACTACCACAAATTATGCAGTCGAGTTTCCCGCATTTGGGGAAATCGCAGGGGTCAGCACACCCGGAGTGCAATGGATGAGCCTCGACCTGGGAGAACCACCTTCGTGATCATGGTATCTCCCCTGCCAGGTAAGTATAGGTTGGACTAGGGCTCAGGAGGGCCCCTGCTTGGGCACACCCCCGTCAAGTGAAGGAGGTTGACCGGAGCCATGACAAGTGAACTCTCGGCAGGGGACGGGAAAAGAAAACTGCAGGGAGGCTGCATCTCTTCACGTTGACATGGGAAGGCGGAAGGGTGACTGTTCCTGAAGCACCCCCAAACTATGCGCACAACTAGTGCAAATCCTTCCCAGGGCACACTGCAGCAGATGAATTTGCATACCGTCATGTCATAAAAGCAGTCGGGCACAGTTACAGTAGCTGCAACCCTCATCTCCATATGAAAAGCAACAGGCAGTGCACCGTCCTATGTCTCAATGGGTTCTTAAATTGGAAAATAAAATATAAAAGGCAGCTTGAGATTTAACCCCCTCGCTGCTGAGGGTTTTCTCATCCTCGCACCGAGACCATTTTCCGACGTTAGCGCTCGTCCGAATGTCGTCGTCACGGATTTCTTTTTATTTATTTTTTCTTTCTTTCTTATCCCCCCTGCGGCACTCACACAAATTATACCTTGGTTTTTGTTTGTTTGTTTGTTTTTTCTTTCAAAAGACTTTGTAGTCTCAAAAAAGCCATTAGTCTTTTTACTGATTTGAACACGTCAAAAGTTGTTTCACCCAAATGGCCCAAAAAGCGTATTTCTCAAGCAAGTGAACCAAAAGCAAATGTGATTTTTTTTCTTTTGTCCCCCGTCTTATAAGCACCATAGACAAATACTTTGTGTTTTGCCACCAATCCACCTGCCCAAAATCTGCACGCAAACCAAAAATGCTCTCTTTCTTCTAGTTTTCGCCGCCTCAATTTAAACGCTTACTATGTGTAGGAAGACTACGGCAGCCCAGCGAGGCCTACCATTTTACAAAGTAGACAAGCTACTGCATGAAATGAGGGAGCAAAGTTTTTTTTCTCTCTCCCCCTCATATCTGACACAATCTGGGGGCCTACTTTACAAAGCAAATGAAACCGTGTGGGTCCTGCAGCGCCCTGTATTGGTTGTATATGCGAAGCACAGTACAAGGCCGGAAAAAGCAAGGAAGCATGCAGCCAGCGCACAGGAGAAGAGATGAGAAGAGAGCGCTGAGTGAAAGATAGAAGCGCACCTTAACGGGCACAGGGGTCCAGTGGAGGGAGGGTTGAAATGAAGAAAAGGATGGAAACAGCAAAGGAAGAGACAGCACCAGCAGCACACAAAAAGATCTGACTTTTACCAGAGATGATCAGGGGAAAGCGCGAACGCAGTCCCCCACTACCACAAATTATGCAGTCGAGTTTCCCGCATTTGGGGAAATCGCAGGGGTCAGCACACCCAGAGTGCAATGGATGAGCCTCTCCCTAGGAGAACCACCTGCGTGATCATGGTATCTCCCCTGCCAGGTAAGTATGAGTTGGACTAGGGCTCAGGAGGGCCCCTGCTTGGGCACACCCCCGTCAAGTGAAGGAGGTTGACCGGAGCCATGACAAGTGAACTCTCGGCAGGGGACGGGAAAAGAAAACTGCAGGGAGGCTGCATCTCTTCACGTTGACATGGGAAGGCGGAAGGGTGACTGTTCCTGAAGCACCCCCAAACTATGCGCACAACTAGTGCAAATCCTTCCCAGGGCACACTGCAGCAGATGAATTTGCAGACCGTCATGTCATAAAAGCAGTCGGGCACAGTTACAGTAGCTGCAACCCTCATCTCCATATGAAAAGCAACAGGCAGTGCACCGTCCTATGTCTCAATGGGTTCTTAAATTGGAAAATAAAATATAAAAGGCAGCTTGAGATTTAACCCCCTCGCTGCTGAGGGTTTTCTCATCCTCGCACCGAGACCATTTTCCGACGTTAGCGCTCGTCCGAACGTCGTCGTCACGGATTTCTTTTTATTTATTTTTTCTTTCTTTCTTATCCCCCCTGCGGCACTCACACAAATTATACCTTGGTTTTTGTTTGTTTTTTTTTTCTTTCAAAATACTTTGTAGTCTCAAAAAAGCCATTAGTCTTTTTACTGATTTGAACACGTCAAAAGTTGTTTCACCCAAATGGCCCAAAAAGCGTATTTCTCAAGCAAGTGAACCAAAAGCAAATGTGATTTTTTTTCTTTTGTCCCCCGTCTTATAAGCACCATAGACAAATACTTTGTGTTTTGCCACCAATCCACCTGCCCAAAATCTGCACGCAAACCAAAAATGCTCTCTTTCTTCTAGTTTTCGCCGCCTCAATTTAAACGCATACTATGGGGTCAATTCAATTCGGCAACTTATGAATAGCGCCGGGAATTAGCTCCCGACGCTATTCAATTCAGCTCCAGTTAAGTCGGCGATGTCCCGTTCTCGCCGACTAAACAGGTTGAATTGTCGGGAGAACGGGCATTCTCCGACTTAACTCCCCGGCGCGAGGCTGATTTCCGACAGAATCAGCCTCGCGGCAGCCGCGAGGCAGCACTTTTGTCGGGTTTCTTCTCTCATCCCCCGGGGATGAGAGAAGAATTCCCGACAATTGCGGGTAACTAGCAGCTGAATTGAATAGCGTCGGGAGCTAATTCCCGGCGCTATTCATAAGTTGCTGAATTGAATTGACCCCTATGTGTAGGAAGACTACGGCAGCCCAGCGAGGCCTACCATTTTACAAAGTAGACAAGCTACTGCATGAAATGAGGGAGCAAAGTTTTTTTTCTCTCTCCCCCTCATATCTGACACAATCTGGGGGCCTACTTTACAAAGCAAGTGAAACCGTGTGGGTCCTGCAGCGCCCTGTATTGGTTGTATATGCGAAGCACAGTACAAGGCCGGAAAAAGCAAGGAAGCATGCAGCCAGCGCACAGGAGAAGAGATGAGAAGAGAGCGCTGAGTGAAAGATAGAAGCGCACCTTAACGGGCACAGGGGTCCAGTGGAGGGAGGGTTGAAATGAAGAAAAGGATGGAAACAGCAAAGGAAGAGACAGCACCAGCAGCACACAAAAAGATCTGACTTTTACCAGAGATGATGAGGGGAAAGCGCGAACGCAGTCCCCCACTACCACAAATTATGCAGTCGAGTTTCCCGCATTTGGGGAAATCGCAGGGGTCAGCACACCCGGAGTGCAATGGATGAGCCTCGACCTGGGAGAACCACCTTCGTGATCATGGTATCTCCCCTGCCAGGTAAGTATAGGTTGGACTAGGGCTCAGGAGGGCCCCTGCTTGGGCACACCCCCGTCAAGTGAAGGAGGTTGACCGGAGCCATGACAAGTGAACTCTCGGCAGGGGACGGGAAAAGAAAACTGCAGGGAGGCTGCATCTCTTCACGTTGACATGGGAAGGCGGAAGGGTGACTGTTCCTGAAGCACCCCCAAACTATGCGCACAACTAGTGCAAATCCTTCCCAGGGCACACTGCAGCAGATGAATTTGCATACCGTCATGTCATAAAAGCAGTCGGGCACAGTTACAGTAGCTGCAACCCTCATCTCCATATGAAAAGCAACAGGCAGTGCACCGTCCTATGTCTCAATGGGTTCTTAAATTGGAAAATAAAATATAAAAGGCAGCTTGAGATTTAACCCCCTCGCTGCTGAGGGTTTTCTCATCCTCGCACCGAGACCATTTTCCGACGTTAGCGCTCGTCCGAATGTCGTCGTCACGGATTTCTTTTTATTTATTTTTTCTTTCTTTCTTATCCCCCCTGCGGCACTCACACAAATTATACCTTGGTTTTTGTTTGTTTTTTTTTTCTTTAAAAGACTTTGTAGTCTCAAAAAAGCCATTAGTCTTTTTACTGATTTGAACACGTCAAAAGTTGTTTCACCCAAATGGCCCAAAAAGCGTATTTCTCAAGCAAGTGAACCAAAAGCAAATGTGATTTTTTTTCTTTTGTCCCCCGTCTTATAAGCACCATAGACAAATACTTTGTGTTTTGCCACCAATCCACCTGCCCAAAATCTGCACGCAAACCAAAAATGCTCTCTTTCTTCTAGTTTTCGCCGCCTCAATTTAAACGCATACTATGTGTAGGAAGACTACGGCAGCCCAGCGAGGCCTACCATTTTACAAAGTAGACAAGCTACTGCATGAAATGAGGGAGCAAAGTTTTTTTTCTCTCTCCCCCTCATATCTGACACAATCTGGGGGCCTACTTTACAAAGCAAGTGAAACCGTGTGGGTCCTGCAGCGCCCTGTATTGGTTGTATATGCGAAGCACAGTACAAGGCCGGAAAAAGCAAGGAAGCATGCAGCCAGCGCACAGGAGAAGAGATGAGAAGAGAGCGCTGAGTGAAAGATAGAAGTGCACCTTAACGGGCACAGGGGTCCAGTGGAGGGAGGGTTGAAATGAAGAAAAGGATGGAAACAGCAAAGGAAGAGACAGCACCAGCAACACACAAAAAGATCTGACTTTTACCAGAGATGATCAGGGGAAAGCGCGAACGCAGTCCCCCACTACCACAAATTATGCAGTCGAGTTTCCCGCATTTGGGGAAATCGCAGGGGTCAGCACACCCGGAGTGCAATGGATGAGCCTCGCCCTGGGAGAACCACCTTCGTGATCATGGTATCTCCCCTGCCAGGTAAGTATGAGTTGGACTAGGGCTCAGGAGGGCCCCTGCTTGGGCACACCCCCGTCAAGTGAAGGAGGTTGACCGGAGCCATGACAAGTGAACTCTCGGCAGGGGACGGGAAAAGAAAACTGCAGGGAGGCTGCATCTCTTCACGTTGACATGGGAAGGCGGAAGGGTGACTGTTCCTGAAGCACCCCCAAACTATGCGCACAACTAGTGCAAATCCTTCCCAGGGCACACTGCAGCAGATGAATTTGCATACCGTCATGTCATAAAAGCAGTCGGGCACAGTTACAGTAGCTGCAACCCTCATCTCCATATGAAAAGCAACAGGCAGTGCACCGTCCTATGTCTCAATGGGTTCTTAAATTGGAAAATAAAATATAAAAGGCAGCTTGAGATTTAACCCCCTCGCTGCTGAGGGTTTTCTCATCCTCGCACCGAGACCATTTTCCGACGTTAGCGCTCGTCCGAACGTCGTCGTCACGGATTTCTTTTTATTTATTTTTTCTTTCTTTCTTATCCCCCCTGCGGCACTCACACAAATTATACCTTGGTTTTTGTTTGTTTTTTTTTTCTTTCAAAAGACTTTGTAGTCTCAAAAAAGCCATTAGTCTTTTTACTGATTTGAACACGTCAAAAGTTGTTTCACCCAAATGGCCCAAAAAGCGTATTTCTCAAGCAAGTGAACCAAAAGCAAATGTGATTTTTTTTCTTTTGTCCCCCGTCTTATAAGCACCATAGACAAATACGTTGTGTTTTGCCACCAATCCACCTGCCCAAAATCTGCACGCAAACCAAAAATGCTCTCTTTCTTCTAGTTTTCGCCGCCTCAATTTAAACGCTTACTATGTGTAGGAAGACTACGGCAGCCCAGCGAGGCCTACCATTTTACAAAGTAGACAAGCTACTGCATGAAATGAGGGAGCAAAGTTTTTTTTCTCTCTCCCCCTCATATCTGACACAATCTGGGGGCCTACTTTACAAAGCAAGTGAAACCGTGTGGGTCCTGCAGCGCCCTGTATTGGTTGTATATGCGAAGCACAGTACAAGGCCGGAAAAAGCAAGGAAGCATGCAGCCAGCGCACAGGAGAAGAGATGAGAAGAGAGCGCTGAGTGAAAGATAGAAGCGCACCTTAACGGGCACAGGGGTCCAGTGGAGGGAGGGTTGAAATGAAGAAAAGGATGGAAACAGCAAAGGAAGAGACAGCACCAGCAGCACACAAAAAGATCTGACTTTTACCAGAGATGATCAGGGGAAAGCGCGAACGCAGTCCCCCACTACCACAAATTATGCAGTCGAGTTTCCCGCATTTGGGGAAATCGCAGGGATCAGCACACCCGGAGTGCAATGGATGAGCCTCGCCCTGGGAGAACCACCTTCGTGATCATGGTATCTCCCCTGCCAGGTAAGTATGAGTTGGACTAGGGCTCAGGAGGGCCCCTGCTTGGGCACACCCCCGTCAAGTGAAGGAGGTTGACCGGAGCCATGACAAGTGAACTCTCGGCAGGGGACGGGAAAAGAAAACTGCAGGGAGGCTGCATCTCTTCACGTTGACATGGGAAGGCGGAAGGGTGACTGTTCCTGAAGCACCCCCAAACTATGCGCACAACTAGTGCAAATCCTTCCCAGGGCACACTGCAGCAGATGAATTTGCATACCGTCATGTCATAAAAGCAGTCGGGCACAGTTACAGTAGCTGCAACCCTCATCTCCATATGAAAAGCAACAGGCAGTGCACCGTCCTATGTCTCAATGGGTTCTTAAATTGGAAAATAAAATATAAAAGGCAGCTTGAGATTTAACCCCCTCGCTGCTGAGGGTTTTCTCATCCTCGCACCGAGCGAGACCATTTTCCGACGTTAGCGCTCGTCCGAACGTCGTCGTCACGGATTTCTTTTTATTTATTTTTTCTTTCTTTCTTATCCCCCCTGCGGCACTCACACAAATTATACCTTGGTTTTTGTTTGTTTGTTTTTTCTTTCAAAAGACTTTGTAGTCTCAAAAAAGCCATTAGTCTTTTTACTGATTTGAACACGTCAAAAGTTGTTTCACCCAAATGGCCCAAAAAGCGTATTTCTCAAGCAAGTGAACCAAAAGCAAATGTGATTTTTTTTCTTTTGTCCCCCGTCTTATAAGCACCATAGACAAATACTTTGTGTTTTGCCACCAATCCACCTGCCCAAAATCTGCACGCAAACCAAAAATGCTCTCTTTCTTCTAGTTTTCGCCGCCTCAATTTAAACGCTTACTATGTGTAGGAAGACTACGGCAGCCCAGCGAGGCCTACCATTTTACAAAGTAGACAAGCTACTGCATGAAATGAGGGAGCAAAGTTTTTTTTCTCTCTCCCCCTCATATCTGACACAATCTGGGGGCCTACTTTACAAAGCAAGTGAAACCGTGTGGGTCCTGCAGCGCCCTGTATTGGTTGTTTATGCGAAGCACAGTACAAGGCCGGAAAAAGCAAGGAAGCATGCAGCCAGCGCACAGGAGAAGAGATGAGAAGAGAGCGCTGAGTGAAAGATAGAAGCGCACCTTAACGGGCACAGGGGTCCAGTGGAGGGAGGGTTGAAATGAAGAAAAGGATGGAAACAGCAAAGGAAGAGACAGCACCAGCAGCACACAAAAAGATCTGACTTTTACCAGAGATGATCAGGGGAAAGCGCGAACGCAGTCCCCCACTACCACAAATTATGCAGTCGAGTTTCCCGCATTTGGGGAAATCGCAGGGATCAGCACACCCGGAGTGCAATGGATGAGCCTCGCCCTGGGAGAACCACCTTCGTGATCATGGTATCTCCCCTGCCAGGTAAGTATGAGTTGGACTAGGGCTCAGGAGGGCCCCTGCTTGGGCACACCCCCGTCAAGTGAAGGAGGTTGACCGGAGCCATGACAAGTGAACTCTCGGTAGGGGACGGGAAAAGAAAACTGCAGGGAGGCTGCATCTCTTCACGTTGACATGGGAAGGCGGAAGGGTGACTGTTCCTGAAGCACCCCCAAACTATGCGCACAACTAGTGCAAATCCTTCCCAGGGCACACTGCAGCAGATGAATTTGCATACCGTCATGTCATAAAAGCAGTCGGGCACAGTTACAGTAGCTGCAACCCTCATCTCCATATGAAAAGCAACAGGCAGTGCACCGTCCTATGTCTCAATGGGTTCTTAAATTGGAAAATAAAATATAAAAGGCAGCTTGAGATTTAACCCCCTCGCTGCTGAGGGTTTTCTCATCCTCGCACCGAGACCATTTTCCGACGTTAGCGCTCGTCCGAACGTCGTCGTCACGGATTTCTTTTTATTTATTTTTTCTTTCTTTCTTATCCCCCCTGCGGCACTCACACAAATTATACCTTGGTTTTTGTTTGTTTGTTTTTTCTTTCAAAAGACTTTGTAGTCTCAAAAAAGCCATTAGTCTTTTTACTGATTTGAACACGTCAAAAGTTGTTTCACCCAAATGGCCCAAAAAGCGTATTTCTCAAGCAAGTGAACCAAAAGCAAATGTGATTTTTTTTCTTTTGTCCCCCGTCTTATAAGCACCATAGACAAATACTTTGTGTTTTGCCACCAATCCACCTGCCCAAAATCTGCACGCAAACCAAAAATGCTCTCTTTCTTCTAGTTTTCGCCGCCTCAATTTAAACGCTTACTATGTGTAGGAAGACTACGGCAGCCCAGCGAGGCCTACCATTTTACAAAGTAGACAAGCTACTGCATGAAATGAGGGAGCAAAGTTTTTTTTCTCTCTCCCCCTCATATCTGACACAATCTGGGGGCCTACTTTACAAAGCAAGTGAAACCGTGTGGGTCCTGCAGCGCCCTGTATTGGTTGTATATGCGAAGCACAGTACAAGGCCGGAAAAAGCAAGGAAGCATGCAGCCAGCGCACAGGAGAAGAGATGAGAAGAGAGCGCTGAGTGAAAGATAGAAGCGCACCTTAACGGGCACAGGGGTCCAGTGGAGGGAGGGTTGAAATGAAGAAAAGGATGGAAACAGCAAAGGAAGAGACAGCACCAGCAGCACACAAAAAGATCTGACTTTTACCAGAGATGATGAGGGGAAAGCGCAAACGCAGTCCCCCACTACCACAAATTATGCAGTCGAGTTTCCCGCATTTGGGGAAATCGCAGGGGTCAGCACACCCGGAGTGCAATGGATGAGCCTCGCCCTGGGAGAACCACCTTCGTGATCATGGTATCTCCCCTGCCAGGTAAGTATGAGTTGGACTAGGGCTCAGGAGGGCCCCTGCTTGGGCACACCCCCGTCAAGTGAAGGAGGTTGACCGGAGCCATGACAAGTGAACTCTCGGCAGGGGACGGGAAAAGAAAACTGCAGGGAGGCTGCATCTCTTCACGTTGACATGGGAAGGCGGAAGGGTGACTGTTCCTGAAGCACCCCCAAACTATGCGCACAACTAGTGCAAATCCTTCCCAGGGCACACTGCAGCAGATTAATTTGCATACCGTCATGTCATAAAAGCAGTCGGGCACAGTTACAGTAGCTGCAACCCTCATCTCCATATGAAAAGCAACAGGCAGTGCACCGTCCTATGTCTCAATGGGTTCTTAAATTGGAAAATAAAATATAAAAGGCAGCTTGAGATTTAACCCCCTCGCTGCTGAGGGTTTTCTCATCCTCGCACCGAGACCATTTTCCGACGTTAGCGCTCGTCCGAACGTCGTCGTCACGGATTTCTTTTTATTTATTTTTTCTTTCTTTCTTATCCCCCCTGCGGCACTCACACAAATTATACCTTGGTTTTTGTTTTTTTGTTTTTTCTTTCAAAAGACTTTGTAGTCTCAAAAAAGCCATTAGTCTTTTTACTGATTTGAACACGTCAAAAGTTGTTTCACCCAAATGGCCCAAAAAGCGTATTTCTCAAGCAAGTGAACCAAAAGCAAATGTGATTTTTTTTCTTTTGTCCCCCGTCTTATAAGCACCATAGACAAATACTTTGTGTTTTGCCACCAATCCACCTGCCCAAAATCTGCACGCAAACCAAAAATGCTCTCTTTCTTCTAGTTTTCGCCGCCTCAATTTAAACGCTTACTATGTGTAGGAAGACTACGGCAGCCCAGCGAGGCCTACCATTTTACAAAGTAGACAAGCTACTGCATGAAATGAGGGAGCAAAGTTTTTTTTCTCTCTCCCCCTCATATCTGACACAATCTGGGGGCCTACTTTACAAAGCAAGTGAAACCGTGTGGGTCCTGCAGCGCCCTGTATTGGTTGTATATGCGAAGCACAGTACAAGGCCGGAAAAAGCAAGGAAGCATGCAGCCAGCGCACAGGAGAAGAGATGAGAAGAGAGCGCTGAGTGAAAGATAGAAGCGCACCTTAACGGGCACAGGGGTCCAGTGGAGGAAGAGTTGAAATGAAGAAAAGGATGGAAACAGCAAAGGAAGAGACAGCACCAGCAGCACACAAAAAGATCTGACTTTTACCAGAGATGATCAGGGGAAAGCGCGAACGCAGTCCCCCACTACCACAAATTATGCAGTCGAGTTTCCCGCATTTGGGGAAATCGCAGGGGTCAGCACACCCGGAGTGCAATGGATGAGCCTCGCCCTGGGAGAACCACCTTCGTGATCATGGTATCTCCCCTGCCAGGTAAGTATGAGTTGGACTAGGGCTCAGGAGGGCCCCTGCTTGGGCACACCCCCGTCAAGTGAAGGAGGTTGACCGGAGCCATGACAAGTGAACTCTCGGCAGGGGACGGGAAAAGAAAACTGCAGGGAGGCTGCATCTCTTCACGTTGACATGGGAAGGCGGAAGGGTGACTGTTCCTGAAGCACCCCCAAACTATGCGCACAACTAGTGCAAATCCTTCCCAGGGCACACTGCAGCAGATGAATTTGCATACCGTCATGTCATAAAAGCAGTCGGGCACAGTTACAGTAGCTGCAACCCTCATCTCCATATGAAAAGCAACAGGCAGTGCACCGTCCTATGTCTCAATGGGTTCTTAAATTGGAAAATAAAATATAAAAGGCAGCTTGAGATTTAACCCCCTCGCTGCTGAGGGTTTTCTCATCCTCGCACCGAGCGAGACCATTTTCCGACGTTAGCGCTCGTCCGAACGTCGTCGTCACGGATTTCTTTTTATTTATTTTTTCTTTCTTTCTTATCCCCCCTGCGGCACTCACACAAATTATACCTTGGTTTTTGTTTGTTTGTTTTTTCTTTCAAAAGACTTTGTAGTCTCAAAAAAGCCATTAGTCTTTTTACTGATTTGAACACGTCAAAAGTTGTTTCACCCAAATGGCCCAAAAAGCGTATTTCTCAAGCAAGTGAACCAAAAGCAAATGTGATTTTTTTTCTTTTGTCCCCCGTCTTATAAGCACCATAGACAAATACTTTGTGTTTTGCCACCAATCCACCTGCCCAAAATCTGCACGCAAACCAAAAATGCTCTCTTTCTTCTAGTTTTCGCCGCCTCAATTTAAACGCTTACTATGTGTAGGAAGACTACGGCAGCCCAGCGAGGCCTACCATTTTACAAAGTAGACAAGCTACTGCATGAAATGAGGGAGCAAAGTTTTTTTTCTCTCTCCCCCTCATATCTGACACAATCTGGGGGCCTACTTTACAAAGCAAGTGAAACCGTGTGGGTCCTGCAGCGCCCTGTATTGGTTGTTTATGCGAAGCACAGTACAAGGCCGGAAAAAGCAAGGAAGCATGCAGCCAGCGCACAGGAGAAGAGATGAGAAGAGAGCGCTGAGTGAAAGATAGAAGCGCACCTTAACGGGCACAGGGGTCCAGTGGAGGGAGGGTTGAAATGAAGAAAAGGATGGAAACAGCAAAGGAAGAGACAGCACCAGCAGCACACAAAAAGATCTGACTTTTACCAGAGATGATCAGGGGAAAGCGCGAACGCAGTCCCCCACTACCACAAATTATGCAGTCGAGTTTCCCGCATTTGGGGAAATCGCAGGGATCAGCACACCCGGAGTGCAATGGATGAGCCTCGCCCTGGGAGAACCACCTTCGTGATCATGGTATCTCCCCTGCCAGGTAAGTATGAGTTGGACTAGGGCTCAGGAGGGCCCCTGCTTGGGCACACCCCCGTCAAGTGAAGGAGGTTGACCGGAGCCATGACAAGTGAACTCTCGGTAGGGGACGGGAAAAGAAAACTGCAGGGAGGCTGCATCTCTTCACGTTGACATGGGAAGGCGGAAGGGTGACTGTTCCTGAAGCACCCCCAAACTATGCGCACAACTAGTGCAAATCCTTCCCAGGGCACACTGCAGCAGATGAATTTGCATACCGTCATGTCATAAAAGCAGTCGGGCACAGTTACAGTAGCTGCAACCCTCATCTCCATATGAAAAGCAACAGGCAGTGCACCGTCCTATGTCTCAATGGGTTCTTAAATTGGAAAATAAAATATAAAAGGCAGCTTGAGATTTAACCCCCTCGCTGCTGAGGGTTTTCTCATCCTCGCACCGAGACCATTTTCCGACGTTAGCGCTCGTCCGAACGTCGTCGTCACGGATTTCTTTTTATTTATTTTTTCTTTCTTTCTTATCCCCCCTGCGGCACTCACACAAATTATACCTTGGTTTTTGTTTGTTTGTTTTTTCTTTCAAAAGACTTTGTAGTCTCAAAAAAGCCATTAGTCTTTTTACTGATTTGAACACGTCAAAAGTTGTTTCACCCAAATGGCCCAAAAAGCGTATTTCTCAAGCAAGTGAACCAAAAGCAAATGTGATTTTTTTTCTTTTGTCCCCCGTCTTATAAGCACCATAGACAAATACTTTGTGTTTTGCCACCAATCCACCTGCCCAAAATCTGCACGCAAACCAAAAATGCTCTCTTTCTTCTAGTTTTCGCCGCCTCAATTTAAACGCTTACTATGTGTAGGAAGACTACGGCAGCCCAGCGAGGCCTACCATTTTACAAAGTAGACAAGCTACTGCATGAAATGAGGGAGCAAAGTTTTTTTTCTCTCTCCCCCTCATATCTGACACAATCTGGGGGCCTACTTTACAAAGCAAGTGAAACCGTGTGGGTCCTGCAGCGCCCTGTATTGGTTGTATATGCGAAGCACAGTACAAGGCCGGAAAAAGCAAGGAAGCATGCAGCCAGCGCACAGGAGAAGAGATGAGAAGAGAGCGCTGAGTGAAAGATAGAAGCGCACCTTAACGGGCACAGGGGTCCAGTGGAGGGAGAGTTGAAATGAAGAAAAGGATGGAAACAGCAAAGGAAGAGACAGCACCAGCAGCACACAAAAAGATCTGACTTTTACCAGAGATGATCAGGGGAAAGCGCGAACGCAGTCCCCCACTACCACAAATTATGCAGTCGAGTTTCCCGCATTTGGGGAAATCGCAGGGATCAGCACACCCGGAGTGCAATGGATGAGCCTCGCCCTGGGAGAACCACCTTCGTGATCATGGTATCTCCCCTGCCAGGTAAGTATGAGTTGGACTAGGGCTCAGGAGGGCCCCTGCTTGGGCACACCCCCGTCAAGTGAAGGAGGTTGACCGGAGCCATGACAAGTGAACTCTCGGTAGGGGACGGGAAAAGAAAACTGCAGGGAGGCTGCATCTCTTCACGTTGACATGGGAAGGCGGAAGGGTGACTGTTCCTGAAGCACCCCCAAACTATGCGCACAACTAGTGCAAATCCTTCCCAGGGCACACTGCAGCAGATGAATTTGCATACCGTCATGTCATAAAAGCAGTCGGGCACAGTTACAGTAGCTGCAACCCTCATCTCCATATGAAAAGCAACAGGCAGTGCACCGTCCTATGTCTCAATGGGTTCTTAAATTGGAAAATAAAATATAAAAGGCAGCTTGAGATTTAACCCCCTCGCTGCTGAGGGTTTTCTCATCCTCGCACCGAGACCATTTTCCGACGTTAGCGCTCGTCCGAACGTCGTCGTCACGGATTTCTTTTTATTTATTTTTTCTTTCTTTCTTATCCCCCCTGCGGCACTCACACAAATTATACCTTGGTTTTTGTTTGTTTGTTTTTTCTTTCAAAAGACTTTGTAGTCTCAAAAAAGCCATTAGTCTTTTTACTGATTTGAACACGTCAAAAGTTGTTTCACCCAAATGGCCCAAAAAGCGTATTTCTCAAGCAAGTGAACCAAAAGCAAATGTGATTTTTTTTCTTTTGTCCCCCGTCTTATAAGCACCATAGACAAATACTTTGTGTTTTGCCACCAATCCACCTGCCCAAAATCTGCACGCAAACCAAAAATGCTCTCTTTCTTCTAGTTTTCGCCGCCTCAATTTAAACGCTTACTATGTGTAGGAAGACTACGGCAGCCCAGCGAGGCCTACCATTTTACAAAGTAGACAAGCTACTGCATGAAATGAGGGAGCAAAGTTTTTTTTCTCTCTCCCCCTCATATCTGACACAATCTGGGGGCCTACTTTACAAAGCAAGTGAAACCGTGTGGGTCCTGCAGCGCCCTGTATTGGTTGTATATGCGAAGCACAGTACAAGGCCGGAAAAAGCAAGGAAGCATGCAGCCAGCGCACAGGAGAAGAGATGAGAAGAGAGCGCTGAGTGAAAGATAGAAGCGCACCTTAACGGGCACAGGGGTCCAGTGGAGGGAGGGTTGAAATGAAGAAAAGGATGGAAACAGCAAAGGAAGAGACAGCACCAGCAGCACACAAAAAGATCTGACTTTTACCAGAGATGATCAGGGGAAAGCGCGAACGCAGTCCCCCACTACCACAAATTATGCAGTCGAGTTTCCCGCATTTGGGGAAATCGCAGGGGTCAGCACACCCGGAGTGCAATGGATGAGCCTCGCCCTGGGAGAACCACCTTCGTGATCATGGTATCTCCCCTGCCAGGTAAGTATGAGTTGGACTAGGGCTCAGGAGGGCCCCTGCTTGGGCACACCCCCGTCAAGTGAAGGAGGTTGACCGGAGCCATGACAAGTGAACTCTCGGCAGGGGACGGGAAAAGAAAACTGCAGGGAGGCTGCATCTCTTCACGTTGACATGGGAAGGCGGAAGGGTGACTGTTCCTGAAGCACCCCCAAACTATGCGCACAACTAGTGCAAATCCTTCCCAGGGCACACTGCAGCAGATGAATTTGCATACCGTCATGTCATAAAAGCAGTCGGGCACAGTTACAGTAGCTGCAACCCTCATCTCCATATGAAAAGCAACAGGCAGTGCACCGTCCTATGTCTCAATGGGTTCTTAAATTGGAAAATAAAATATAAAAGGCAGCTTGAGATTTAACCCCCTCGCTGCTGAGGGTTTTCTCATCCTCGCACCGAGACCATTTTCCGACGTTAGCGCTCGTCCGAACGTCGTCGTCACGGATTTCTTTTTATTTATTTTTTCTTTCTTTCTTATCCCCCCTGCGGCACTCACACAAATTATACCTTGGTTTTTGTTTTTTGTTTTTTTCTTTCAAAAGACTTTGTAGTCTCAAAAAAGCCATTAGTCTTTTTACTGATTTGAACACGTCAAAAGTTGTTTCACCCAAATGGCCCAAAAAGCGTATTTCTCAAGCAAGTGAACCAAAAGCAAATGTGATATTTTTTCTTTTGTCCCCCGTCTTATAAGCACCATAGACAAATACTTTGTGTTTTGCCACCAATCCACCTGCCCAAAATCTGCACGCAAACCAAAAATGCTCTCTTTCTTCTAGTTTTCGCCGCCTCAATTTAAACGCTTACTATGTGTAGGAAGACTACGGCAGCCCAGCGAGGCCTACCATTTTACAAAGTAGACAAGCTACTGCATGAAATGAGGGAGCAAAGTTTTTTTTCTCTCTCCCCCTCATATCTGACACAATCTGGGGGCCTACTTTACAAAGCAAGTGAAACCGTGTGGGTCCTGCAGCGCCCTGTATTGGTTGTATATGCGAAGCACAGTACAAGGCCGGAAAAAGCAAGGAAGCATGCAGCCAGCGCACAGGAGAAGAGATGAGAAGAGAGCGCTGAGTGAAAGATAGAAGCGCACCTTAACGGGCACAGGGGTCCAGTGGAGGGAGGGTTGAAATGAAGAAAAGGATGGAAACAGCAAAGGAAGAGACAGCACCACACAAAAAGATCTGACTTTTACCAGAGATGATCAGGGGAAAGCGCGAACGCAGTCCGCCACTACCACAAATTATGCAGTCGAGTTTCCCGCATTTGGGGAAATCGCAGGGGTCAGCACACCCGGAGTGCAATGGATGAGCCTCGCCCTGGGAGAACCACCTTCGTGATCATGGTATCTCCCCTGCCAGGTAAGTATGAGTTGGACTAGGGCTCAGGAGGGCCCCTGCTTGGGCACACCCCCGTCAAGTGAAGGAGGTTGACCGGAGCCATGACAAGTGAACTCTCGGCAGGGGACGGGAAAAGAAAACTGCAGGGAGGCTGCATCTCTTCACGTTGACATGGGAAGGCGGAAGGGTGACTGTTCCTGAAGCACCCCCAAACTATGCGCACAACTAGTGCAAATCCTTCCCAGGGCACACTGCAGCAGATTAATTTGCATACCGTCATGTCATAAAAGCAGTCGGACACAGTTACAGTAGCTGCAACCCTCATCTCCATATGAAAAGCAACAGGCAGTGCACCGTCCTATGTCTCAATGGGTTCTTAAATTGGAAAATAAAATATAAAAGGCAGCTTGAGATTTAACCCCCTCGCTGCTGAGGGTTTTCTCATCCTCGCACCGAGACCATTTTCCGACGTTAGCGCTCGTCCGAACGTCGTCGTCACGGATTTCTTGTTATTTATTTTTTCTTTCTTTCTTATCCCCCCTGCGGCACTCACACAAATTATACCTTGGTTTTTGTTTGTTTGTTTTTTCTTTCAAAAGACTTTGTAGTCTCAAAAAAGCCATTAGTCTTTTTACTGATTTGAACACGTCAAAAGTTGTTTCACCCAAATGGCCCAAAAAGCGTATTTCTCAAGCAAGTGAACCAAAAGCAAATGTGATTTTTTTTCTTTTGTCCCCCGTCTTATAAGCACCATAGACAAATACTTTGTGTTTTGCCACCAATCCACCTGCCCAAAATCTGCACGCAAACCAAAAATGCTCTCTTTCTTCTAGTTTTCGCCGCCTCAATTTAAACGCTTACTATGTGTAGGAAGACTACGGCAGCCCAGCGAGGCCTACCATTTTACAAAGTAGACAAGCTACTGCATGAAATGAGGGAGCAAAGTTTTTTTTCTCTCTCCCCCTCATATCTGACACAATCTGGGGGCCTACTTTACAAAGCAAGTGAAACCGTGTGGGTCCTGCAGCGCCCTGTATTGGTTGTATATGCGAAGCACAGTACAAGGCCGGAAAAAGCAAGGAAGCATGCAGCCAGCGCACAGGAGAAGAGATGAGAAGAGAGCGCTGAGTGAAAGATAGAAGCGCACCTTAACGGGCACAGGGGTCCAGTGGAGGGAGGGTTGAAATGAAGAAAAGGATGGAAACAGCAAAGGAAGAGACAGCACCAGCAGCACACAAAAAGATCTGACTTTT
Source organism: Pseudophryne corroboree (assembly GCF_028390025.1). Classification (NCBI taxonomy): domain Eukaryota; kingdom Metazoa; phylum Chordata; class Amphibia; order Anura; family Myobatrachidae; genus Pseudophryne; species Pseudophryne corroboree. The sequence continues at coordinate 117,586,051 of NC_086444.1, forward strand.
ACCAGAGATGATGAGGGGAAAGCGCGAACGCAGTCCCCCACTACCACAAATTATGCAGTCGAGTTTCCCGCATTTGGGGAAATCGCAGGGGTCAGCACACCCGGAGTGCAATGGATGAGCCTCGCCCTGGGAGAACCACCTTCGTGATCATGGTATCTCCCCTGCCAGGTAAGTATGAGTTGGACTAGGGCTCAGGAGGGCCCCTGCTTGGGCACACCCCCGTCAAGTGAAGGAGGTTGACCGGAGCCATGACAAGTGAACTCTCGGCAGGGGACGGGAAAAGAAAACTGCAGGGAGGCTGCATCTCTTCACGTTGACATGGGAAGGCGGAAGGGTGACTGTTCCTGAAGCACCCCCAAACTATGCGCACAACTAGTGCAAATCCTTCCCAGGGCACACTGCAGCAGATTAATTTGCATACCGTCATGTCATAAAAGCAGTCGGACACAGTTACAGTAGCTGCAACCCTCATCTCCATATGAAAAGCAACAGGCAGTGCACCGTCCTATGTCTCAATGGGTTCTTAAATTGGAAAATAAAATATAAAAGGCAGCTTGAGATTTAACCCCCTCGCTGCTGAGGGTTTTCTCATCCTCGCACCGAGACCATTTTCCGACGTTAGCGCTCGTCCGAACGTCGTCGTCACGGATTTCTTGTTATTTATTTTTTCTTTCTTTCTTATCCCCCCTGCGGCACTCACACAAATTATACCTTGGTTTTTGTTTGTTTGTTTTTTCTTTCAAAAGACTTTGTAGTCTCAAAAAAGCCATTAGTCTTTTTACTGATTTGAACACGTCAAAAGTTGTTTCACCCAAATGGCCCAAAAAGCGTATTTCTCAAGCAAGTGAACCAAAAGCAAATGTGATTTTTTTTCTTTTGTCCCCCGTCTTATAAGCACCATAGACAAATACTTTGTGTTTTGCCACCAATCCACCTGCCCAAAATCTGCACGCAAACCAAAAATGCTCTCTTTCTTCTAGTTTTCGCCGCCTCAATTTAAACGCTTACTATGTGTAGGAAGACTACGGCAGCCCAGCGAGGCCTACCATTTTACAAAGTAGACAAGCTACTGCATGAAATGAGGGAGCAAAGTTTTTTTTCTCTCTCCCCCTCATATCTGACACAATCTGGGGGCCTACTTTACAAAGCAAGTGAAACCGTGTGGGTCCTGCAGCGCCCTGTATTGGTTGTATATGCGAAGCACAGTACAAGGCCGGAAAAAGCAAGGAAGCATGCAGCCAGCGCACAGGAGAAGAGATGAGAAGAGAGCGCTGAGTGAAAGATAGAAGCGCACCTTAACGGGCACAGGGGTCCAGTGGAGGGAGGGTTGAAATGAAGAAAAGGATGGAAACAGCAAAGGAAGAGACAGCACCAGCAGCACACAAAAAGATCTGACTTTTACCAGAGATGATGAGGGGAAAGCGCGAACGCAGTCCCCCACTACCACAAATTATGCAGTCGAGTTTCCCGCATTTGGGGAAATCGCAGGGGTCAGCACACCCGGAGTGCAATGGATGAGCCTCGCCCTGGGAGAACCACCTTCGTGATCATGGTATCTCCCCTGCCAGGTAAGTATGAGTTGGACTAGGGCTCAGGAGGGCCCCTGCTTGGGCACACCCCCGTCAAGTGAAGGAGGTTGACCGGAGCCATGACAAGTGAACTCTCGGCAGGGGACGGGAAAAGAAAACTGCAGGGAGGCTGCATCTCTTCACGTTGACATGGGAAGGCGGAAGGGTGACTGTTCCTTAAGCACCCCCAAACTATGCGCACAACTAGTGCAAATCCTTCCCAGGGCACACTGCAGCAGATTAATTTGCATACCGTCATGTCATAAAAGCAGTCGGACACAGTTACAGTAGCTGCAACCCTCATCTCCATATGAAAAGCAACAGGCAGTGCACCGTCCTATGTCTCAATGGGTTCTTAAATTGGAAAATAAAATATAAAAGGCAGCTTGAGATTTAACCCCCTCGCTGCTGAGGGTTTTCTCATCCTCGCACCGAGACCATTTTCCGACGTTAGCGCTCGTCCGAACGTCGTCGTCACGGATTTCTTGTTATTTATTTTTTCTTTCTTTCTTATCCCCCCTGCGGCACTCACACAAATTATACCTTGGTTTTTGTTTGTTTGTTTTTTCTTTCAAAAGACTTTGTAGTCTCAAAAAAGCCATTAGTCTTTTTACTGATTTGAACACGTCAAAAGTTGTTTCACCCAAATGGCCCAAAAAGCGTATTTCTCAAGCAAGTGAACCAAAAGCAAATGTGATTTTTTTTCTTTTGTCCCCCGTCTTATAAGCACCATAGACAAATACTTTGTGTTTTGCCACCAATCCACCTGCCCAAAATCTGCACGCAAACCAAAAATGCTCTCTTTCTTCTAGTTTTCGCCGCCTCAATTTAAACGCTTACTATGTGTAGGAAGACTACGGCAGCCCAGCGAGGCCTACCATTTTACAAAGTAGACAAGCTACTGCATGAAATGAGGGAGCAAAGTTTTTTTTCTCTCTCCCCCTCATATCTGACACAATCTGGGGGCCTACTTTACAAAGCAAGTGAAACCGTGTGGGTCCTGCAGCGCCCTGTATTGGTTGTATATGCGAAGCACAGTACAAGGCCGGAAAAAGCAAGGAAGCATGCAGCCAGCGCACAGGAGAAGAGATGAGAAGAGAGCGCTGAGTGAAAGATAGAAGCGCACCTTAACGGGCACAGGGGTCCAGTGGAGGGAGGGTTGAAATGAAGAAAAGGATGGAAACAGCAAAGGAAGAGACAGCACCAGCAGCACACAAAAAGATCTGACTTTTACCAGAGATGATGAGGGGAAAGCGCGAACGCAGTCCCCCACTACCACAAATTATGCAGTCGAGTTTCCCGCATTTGGGGAAATCGCAGGGGTCAGCACACCCGGAGTGCAATGGATGAGCCTCGCCCTGGGAGAACCACCTTCGTGATCATGGTATCTCCCCTGCCAGGTAAGTATGAGTTGGACTAGGGCTCAGGAGGGCCCCTGCTTGGGCACACCCCGTCAAGTGAAAGAGGTTGACCGGAGCCATGACAAGTGAACTCTCGGCAGGGGACGGGAAAAGAAAACTGCAGGGAGGCTGCATCTCTTCACGTTGACATGGGAAGGCGGAAGGGTGACTGTTCCTGAAGCACCCCCAAACTATGCGCACAACTAGTGCAAATCCTTCCCAGGGCACACTGCAGCAGATGAATTTGCATACCGTCATGTCATAAAAGCAGTCGGGCACAGTTACAGTAGCTGCAACCCTCATCTCCATATGAAAAGCAACAGGCAGTGCACCGTCCTATGTCTTAATGGGTTCTTAAATTGGAAAATAAAATATAAAAGGCAGCTTGAGATTTAACCCCCTCGCTGCTGAGGGTTTTCTCATCCTCGCACCGAGACCATTTTCCGACGTTAGCGCTCGTCCGAACGTCGTCGTCACGGATTTCTTGTTATTTATTTTTTCTTTCTTTCTTATCCCCCCTGCGGCACTCACACAAATTATACCTTGGTTTTTGTTTGTTTTTTTTTTCTTTCAAAAGACTTTGTAGTCTCAAAAAAGCCATTAGTCTTTTTACTGATTTGAACACGTCAAAAGTTGTTTCACCCAAATGGCCCAAAAAGCGTATTTCTCAAGCAAGTGAACCAAAAGCAAATGTGATTTTTTTTCTTTTGTCCCCCGTCTTATAAGCACCATAGACAAATACTTTGTGTTTTGCCACCAATCCACCTGCCCAAAATCTGCACGCAAACCCAAAATGCTCTCTTTCTTCTAGTTTTCGCCGCCTCAATTTAAACGCTTACTATGTGTAGGAAGACTACGGCAGCCCAGCGAGGCCTACCATTTTACAAAGTAGACAAGCTACTGCATGAAATGAGGGAGCAAAGTTTTTTTTCTCTCTCCCCCTCATATCTGACACAATCTGGGGGCCTACTTTACAAAGCAAGTGAAACCGTGTGGGTCCTGCAGCGCCCTGTATTGGTTGTATATTAGAGATGAGCGGGTTCGGTTTCTTTGAATCCGAACCCGCACGAACTTCACTTTTTTTTTCACGGGTCCGAGCGACTCGGATCTTCCCGCCTTGCTCGGTTAACCCGAGCGCGCCCGAACGTCATCATGACGCTGTCGGATTCTCGCGAGACTCGGATTCTATATAAGGAGCCGCGCGTCGCCGCCATTTTCACACGTGCATTGAGATTGATAGGGAGAGGACGTGGCTGGCGTCCTCTCCATTAGAATAGATTAGAAGAGAGAGAGAGAGAGAGAGATTGTGCAGACAGAGTTTACCACAGTGACCAGTGCAGTTGTTGTTAAGTTAACTTTTATTTAATATATCCGTTCTCTGCTATATCCGTTCTCTGCCTGAAAAAAACGATACACAGCAGTCACACAGTGTGACTCAGTCTGTGTGCACTCAGCTCAGCCCAGTGTGCTGCACATCAATGTATAAAAGCTTATAATAATTGTGGGGGAGACTGGGGAGCACTGCAGGTTGTTATAGCAGGAGCCAGGAGTACATAATATTATATTAATTTAAAATTAAACAGTGCACACTTTTGCTGCAGGAGTGCCACTGCCAGTGTGACTAGTGGTGACCAGTGCCTGACCACCAGTATAGTAGTATATTGTTGTATACTATCTCTTTATCAACCAGTCTATATTAGCAGCAGACACAGTACAGTGCGGTAGTTCACGGCTGTGGCTACCTCTGTGTCGGCAGTCGGCACTCGGCAGGCAGTCCGTCCATCCATAATTGTATAATTATATACCACCTAACCGTGGTATTTTTTTTTCTTTCTTTATACCGTCGTCATAGTCATACTAGTTGTTACGAGTATACTACTATCTCTTTATCAACCAGTGTACAGTGCGGTAGTTCACGGCTGTGGCTACCTCTGTGTCGGCAGTCGGCAGGCAGTCCGTCCATCCATAATTGTATTATTATAATATATACCACCTAACCGTGGTTTTTTTTTCATTCTTTATACCGTCATAGTGTCATACTAGTTGTTACGAGTATACTACTATCTCTTTATCAACCAGTGTACAGTGCGGTAGTTCACGGCTGTGGCTACCTCTGTGTCGGCAGTCGGCAGGCAGTCCGTCCATCCATAATTGTATTATAATATATACCACCTAACCGTGGTTTTTTTTTCAATCTTTTTTTACCGTCATAGTGTCATACTAGTTGTTACGAGTATACTACTATCTCTTTATCAACCAGTGTACAGTGCGGTAGTTCACGGCTGTGGCTACCTCTGTGTCGGCAGTCGGCAGGCAGTCCGTCCATCCATAATTGTATTATAATATATACCACCTAACCGTGGTTTTTTTTTCATTCTTTATACCGTCATAGTCAGTCATACTAGTTGTTACGAGTATACTACTATCTCTTTATCAACCAGTGTACAGTGCGGTAGTTCACGGCTGTGGCTACCTCTGTGTCGGCACTCGGCAGGCAGTCCGTCCATCCATAATTGTATTCTAATATATACCACCTAACCGTGGTTTTTTTTTCATTCTTTATACCGTCATAGTCAGTCATACTAGTTGTTACGAGTATACTACTATCTCTTTATCAACCAGTGTACAGTGCGGTAGTTCACGGCTGTGGCTACCTCTGTGTCGGCACTCGGCAGCCCGTCCATAATTGTATATACCAGTGACCTAACCGTGGTTTTTTTTTCTTTCTTTATACATACATACTAGTTACGAGTATACTATCTCTTTATCAACCAGTCTATATATTAGCAGCAGACACAGTACAGTGCGGTAGTTCACGGCTGTGGCTACCTCTGTGTCGGCACTCGGCAGCCCGTCCATAATTGTATATACCACCTAACCGTGGTTTTTTTTTCTTTCTTTATACATACATACTAGTTACGAGTATACTATCTCTTTATCAACCAGTCTATATATTAGCAGCAGACACAGTACAGTGCGGTAGTTCACGGCTGTGGCTACCTCTGTGTCGGCACTCGGCAGCCCGTCCATAATTGTATATACCAGTGACCTAACCGTGTTTTTTTTTTCTTTCTTTATACATACATACTAGTTACGAGTATACTATCTCTTTATCAACCAGTCTATATATTAGCAGCAGACACAGTACAGTGCGGTAGTTCACGGCTGTGGCTACCTCTGTGTCGGCACTCGGCAGCCCGTCCATAATTGTATATACCAGTGACCTAACCGTGGTTTTTTTTTCTTTCTTTATACATACATACTAGTTACGAGTATACTATCTCTTTATCAACCAGTCTATATATTAGCAGCAGACACAGTACAGTGCGGTAGTTCACGGCTGTGGCTACCTCTGTGTCGGCACTCGGCAGCCCGTCCATAATTGTATATACCACCTAACCGTGGTTTTTTTTTCTTTCTTTATACATACATACTAGTTACGAGTATACTATCTCTTTATCAACCAGTCTATATATTAGCAGCAGACACAGTACAGTGCGGTAGTTCACGGCTGTGGCTACCTCTGTGTCGGCACTCGGCAGCCCGTCCATAATTGTATACTAGTATCCAATCCATCTATCTCCATTGTTTACCTGAGGTGCCTTTTAGTTGTGCCTATTAAAATATGGAGAACAAAAATGCCACTCCTAGATGGGCCCGGTGTTTGTGTCGGCCACTAGGGTCGCTAATCTTACTCACACAGCTACCTCATTGCGCCTCTTTTTTTCTTTGCGTCATGTGCTGTTTGGGGAGGGTTTTTTGGAAGGGACATCCTGCGTGACACTGCAGTGCCACTCCTAGATGGGCCCGGTGTTTGTGTCGGCCACTAGGGTCGCTTATCTTACTCACACAGCGACCTCGGTGCAAATTTTAGGACTAAAAATAATATTGTGAGGTGTGAGGTATTCAGAATAGACTGAAAATGAGTGTAAATTATGGTTTTTGAGGTTAATAATACTTTGGGATCAAAATGACCCCCAAATTCTATGATTTAAGCTGTTTTTTAGTGTTTTTAGAAAAAAACACCCGAATCCAAAACACACCCGAATCCGACAAAAATAATTCGGTGAGGTTTTGCCAAAACGCGTTCGAACCCAAAACACGGCCGCGGAACCGAACCCAAAACCAAAACACAAAACCCGAAAAATTTCAGGCGCTCATCTCTATTGTATATGCGAAGCACAGTACAAGGCCGGAAAAAGCAAGGAAGCATGCAGCCAGCGCACAGGAGAAGAGATGAGAAGAGAGCGCTGAGTGAAAGATAGAAGCGCACCTTAACGGGCACAGGGGTCCAGTGGAGGGAGAGTTGAAATGAAGAAAAGGATGGAAACAGCAAAGGAAGAGACAGCACCAGCAGCACACAAAAAGATCTGACTTTTACCAGAGATGATCAGGGGAAAGCGCGAACGCAGTCCCCCACTACCACAAATTATGCAGTCGAGTTTCCCGCATTTGGGGAAATCACAGGGGTCAGCACACCCGGAGTGCAATGGATGAACCTCGCCCTGGGAGAACCACCTTCGTGATCATGGTATCTCCCCTGCCAGGTAAGTATGAGTTGGACTAGGGCTCAGGAGGGCCCCTGCTTGGGCACACCCCCGTCAAGTGAAGGAGGGTGACCGGAGCCATGAAAAGTGAACTCTCGGCAGGGGACGGGAAAAGAAAACTGCAGGGAGGCTGCATCTCTTCACGTTGACATGGGAAGGCGGAAGGGTGACTGTTCCTGAAGCACCCCCAAACTATGCGCACAACTAGTGCAAATCCTTCCCAGGGCACACTGCAGCAGATGAATTTGCATACCGTCATGTCATAAAAGCAGTCGGGCACAGTTACGGTAGCTGCAACCCTCATCTCCATATGAAAAGCAACAGGCAGTGCACCGTCCTATGTCTCAATGGGTTCTTAAATTGGAAAATAAAATATAAAAGGCAGCTTGAGATTTAACCCCCTCGCTGCTGAGGGTTTTCTCATCCTCGAACCGAGACCATTTTCCGACGTTAGCGCTCGTCCGAACGTCGTCGTCACGGATTTCTTTTTATTTATTTTTTCTTTTTTTCTTATCCCCCCTGCGGCACTCACACAAATTATACCTTGGTTTTTGTTTGTTTTTTTTTTCTTTCAAAAGACTTTGTAGTCTCAAAAAAGCCATTAGTCTTTTTACTGATTTGAACACGTCAAAAGTTGTTTCACCCAAATGGCCCAAAAAGCGTATTTCTCAAGCAAGTGAACCAAAAGCAAATGTGATATTTTTTCTTTTGTCCCCCGTCTTATAAGCACCATAGACAAATACTTTGTGTTTTGCCACCAATCCACCTGCCCAAAATCTGCACGCAAACCAAAAATGCTCTCTTTCTTCTAGTTTTCGCCGCCTCAATTTAAACGCTTACTATGTGTAGGAAGACTACGGCAGCCCAGCGAGGCCTACCATTTTACAAAGTAGACAAGCTACTGCATGAAATGAGGGAGCAAAGTTTTTTTTCTCTCTCCCCCTCATATCTGACACAATCTGGGGGCCTACTTTACAAAGCAAGTGAAACCGTGTGGGTCCTGCAGCGCCCTGTATTGGTTGTATATGCGAAGCACAGTACAAGGCCGGAAAAAGCAAGGAAGCATGCAGCCAGCGCACAGGAGAAGAGATGAGAAGAGAGCGCTGAGTGAAAGATAGAAGCGCACCTTAACGGGCACAGGGGTCCAGTGGAGGGAGGGTTGAAATGAAGAAAAGGATGGAAACAGCAAAGGAAGAGACAGCACCAGCAGCACACAAAAAGATCTGACTTTTACCAGAGATGATGAGGGGAAAGCGCGAACGCAGTCCCCCACTACCACAAATTATGCAGTCGAGTTTCCCGCATTTGGGGAAATCGCAGGGGTCAGCACACCCGGAGTGCAATGGATGAGCCTCGCCCTGGGAGAACCACCTTCGTGATCATGGTATCTCCCCTGCCAGGTAAGTATGAGTTGGACTAGGGCTCAGGAGGGCCCCTGCTTGGGCACACCCCCGTCAAGTGAAGGAGGTTGACCGGAGCCATGACAAGTGAACTCTCGGCAGGGGACGGGAAAAGAAAACTGCAGGGAGGCTGCATCTCTTCACGTTGACATGGGAAGGCGGAAGGGTGACTGTTCCTGAAGCACCCCCAAACTATGCGCACAACTAGTGCAAATCCTTCCCAGGGCACACTGCAGCAGATTAATTTGCATACCGTCATGTCATAAAAGCAGTCGGGCACAGTTACAGTAGCTGCAACCCTCATCTCCATATGAAAAGCAACAGGCAGTGCACCGTCCTATGTCTCAATGGGTTCTTAAATTGGAAAATAAAATATAAAAGGCAGCTTGAGATTTAACCCCCTCGCTGCTGAGGGTTTTCTCATCCTCGCACCGAGACCATTTTCCGACGTTAGCGCTCGTCCGAACGTCGTCGTCACGGATTTCTTTTTATTTATTTTTTCTTTCTTTCTTATCCCCCCTGCGGCACTCACACAAATTATACCTTGGTTTTTGTTTGTTTGTTTTTTCTTTCAAAAGACTTTGTAGTCTCAAAAAAGCCATTAGTCTTTTTACTGATTTGAACACGTCAAAAGTTGTTTCACCCAAATGGCCCAAAAAGCGTATTTCTCAAGCAAGTGAACCAAAAGCAAATGTGATTTTTTTTCTTTTGTCCCCCGTCTTATAAGCACCATAGACAAATACTTTGTGTTTTGCCACCAATCCACCTGCCCAAAATCTGCACGCAAACCCAAAATGCTCTCTTTCTTCTAGTTTTCGCCGCCTCAATTTAAACGCTTACTATGTGTAGGAAGACTACGGCAGCCCAGCGAGGCCTACCATTTTACAAAGTAGACAAGCTACTGCATGAAATGAGGGAGCAAAGTTTTTTTTCTCTCTCCCCCTCATATCTGACACAATCTGGGGGCCTACTTTACAAAGCAAGTGAAACCGTGTGGGTCCTGCAGCGCCCTGTATTGGTTGTATATGCGAAGCACAGTACAAGGCCGGAAAAAGCAAGGAAGCATGCAGCCAGCGCACAGGAGAAGAGATGAGAAGAGAGCGCTGAGTGAAAGATAGAAGCGCACCTTAACGGGCACAGGGGTCCAGTGGAGGGAGGGTTGAAATGAAGAAAAGGATGGAAACAGCAAAGGAAGAGACAGCACCAGCAGCACACAAAAAGATCTGACTTTTACCAGAGATGATGAGGGGAAAGCGCGAACGCAGTCCCCCACTACCACAAATTATGCAGTCGAGTTTCCCGCATTTGGGGAAATCGCAGGGGTCAGCACACCCGGAGTGCAATGGATGAGCCTCGCCCTGGGAGAACCACCTTCGTGATCATGGTATCTCCCCTGCCAGGTAAGTATGAGTTGGACTAGGGCTCAGGAGGGCCCCTGCTTGGGCACACCCCCGTCAAGTGAAGGAGGTTGACCGGAGCCATGACAAGTGAACTCTCGGCAGGGGACGGGAAAAGAAAACTGCAGGGAGGCTGCATCTCTTCACGTTGACATGGGAAGGCGGAAGGGTGACTGTTCCTGAAGCACCCCCAAACTATGCGCACAACTAGTGCAAATCCTTCCCAGGGCACACTGCAGCAGATTAATTTGCATACCGTCATGTCATAAAAGCAGTCGGGCACAGTTACAGTAGCTGCAACCCTCATCTCCATATGAAAAGCAACAGGCAGTGCACCGTCCTATGTCTCAATGGGTTCTTAAATTGGAAAATAAAATATAAAAGGCAGCTTGAGATTTAACCCCCTCGCTGCTGAGGGTTTTCTCATCCTCGCACCGAGACCATTTTCCGACGTTAGCGCTCGTCCGAACGTCGTCGTCACGGATTTCTTTTTATTTATTTTTTCTTTCTTTCTTATTCCCCCTGCGGCACTCACACAAATTATACCTTGGTTTTTGTTTGTTTGTTTTTTCTTTCAAAAGACTTTGTAGTCTCAAAAAAGCCATTAGTCTTTTTACTGATTTGAACACGTCAAAAGTTGTTTCACCCAAATGGCCCAAAAAGCGTATTTCTCAAGCAAGTGAACCAAAAGCAAATGTGATTTTTTTTCTTTTGTCCCCCGTCTTATAAGCACCATAGACAAATACTTTGTGTTTTGCCACCAATCCACCTGCCCAAAATCTGCACGCAAACCCAAAATGCTCTCTTTCTTCTAGTTTTCGCCGCCTCAATTTAAACGCTTACTATGTGTAGGAAGACTACGGCAGCCCAGCGAGGCCTACCATTTTACAAAGTAGACAAGCTACTGCATGAAATGAGGGAGCAAAGTTTTTTTTCTCTCTCCCCCTCATATCTGACACAATCTGGGGGCCTACTTTACAAAGCAAGTGAAACCGTGTGGGTCCTGCAGCGCCCTGTATTGGTTGTATATGCGAAGCACAGTACAAGGCCGGAAAAAGCAAGGAAGCATGCAGCCAGCGCACAGGAGAAGAGATGAGAAGAGAGCGCTGAGTGAAAGATAGAAGCGCACCTTAACGGGCACAGGGGTCCAGTGGAGGGAGGGTTGAAATGAAGAAAAGGATGGAAACAGCAAAGGAAGAGACAGCACCAGCAGCACACAAAAAGATCTGACTTTTACCAGAGATGATCAGGGGAAAGCGCGAACGCAGTCCCCCACTACCACAAATTATGCAGTCGAGTTTCCCGCATTTGGGGAAATCGCAGGGGTCAGCACACCCGGAGTGCAATGGATGAGCCTCGCCCTGGGAGAACCACCTTCGTGATCATGGTATCTCCCCTGCCAGGTAAGTATGAGTTGGACTAGGGCTCAGGAGGGCCCCTGCTTGGGCACACCCCCGTCAAGTGAAGGAGGTTGACCGGAGCCATGACAAGTGAACTCTCGGCAGGGGACGGGAAAAGAAAACTGCAGGGAGGCTGCATCTCTTCACGTTGACATGGGAAGGCGGAAGGGTGACTGTTCCTGAAGCACCCCCAAACTATGCGCACAACTAGTGCAAATCCTTCCCAGGGCACACTGCAGCAGATTAATTTGCATACCGTCATGTCATAAAAGCAGTCGGGCACAGTTACAGTAGCTGCAACCCTCATCTCCATATGAAAAGCAACAGGCAGTGCACCGTCCTATGTCTCAATGGGTTCTTAAATTGGAAAATAAAATATAAAAGGCAGCTTGAGATTTAACCCCCTCGCTGCTGAGGGTTTTCTCATCCTCGCACCGAGACCATTTTCCGACGTTAGCGCTCGTCCGAACGTCGTCGTCACGGATTTCTTTTTATTTATTTTTTCTTTCTTTCTTATCCCCCCTGCGGCACTCACACAAATTATACCTTGGTTTTTGTTTGTTTGTTTTTTCTTTCAAAAGACTTTGTAGTCTCAAAAAAGCCATTAGTCTTTTTACTGATTTGAACACGTCAAAAGTTGTTTCACCCAAATGGCCCAAAAAGCGTATTTCTCAAGCAAGTGAACCAAAAGCAAATGTGATTTTTTTTCTTTTGTCCCCCGTCTTATAAGCACCATAGACAAATACTTTGTGTTTTGCCACCAATCCACCTGCCCAAAATCTGCACGCAAACCCAAAATGCTCTCTTTCTTCTAGTTTTCGCCGCCTCAATTTAAACGCTTACTATGTGTAGGAAGACTACGGCAGCCCAGCGAGGCCTACCATTTTACAAAGTAGACAAGCTACTGCATGAAATGAGGGAGCAAAGTTTTTTTTCTCTCTCCCCCTCATATCTGACACAATCTGGGGGCCTACTTTACAAAGCAAGTGAAACCGTGTGGGTCCTGCAGCGCCCTGTATTGGTTGTATATGCGAAGCACAGTACAAGGCCGGAAAAAGCAAGGAAGCATGCAGCCAGCGCACAGGAGAAGAGATGAGAAGAGAGCGCTGAGTGAAAGATAGAAGCACACCTTAACGGGCACAGGGGTCCAGTGGAGGGAGGGTTGAAATGAAGAAAAGGATGGAAACAGCAAAGGAAGAAACAGCACCAGCAGCACACAAAAAGATCTGACTTTTACCAGAGATGATCAGGGGAAAGCGCGCACGCAGTCCCCCACTACCACAAATTATGCAGTCGAGTTTCCCGCATTTGGGGAAATCGCAGGGGTCAGCACACCCGGAGTGCAATAGATGAGCCTCGCCCTGGGAGAACCACCTTCGTGATCATGGTATCTCCCCTGCCAGGTAAGTATGAGTTGGACTAGGGCTCAGGAGGGCCCCTGCTTGGGCACACCCCCGTCAAGTGAAGGAGGTTGACCGGAGCCATGACAAGTGAACTCTCGGCAGGGGACGGGAAAAGAAAACTGCAGGGAGGCTGCATCTCTTCACGTTGACATGGGAAGGCGGAAGGGTGACTGTTCCTGAAGCACCCCCAAACTATGCGCACAACTAGTGCAAATCCTTCCCAGGGCACACTGCAGCAGATGAATTTGCATACCGTCATGTCATAAAAGCAGTCGGGCACAGTTACAGTAGCTGCAACCCTCATCTCCATATGAAAAGCAACAGGCAGTGCACCGTCCTATGTCTCAATGGGTTCTTAAATTGGAAAATAAAATATAAAAGGCAGCTTGAGATTTAACCCCCTCGCTGCTGAGGGTTTTCTCATCCTCGCACCGAGACCATTTTCCGACGTTAGCGCTCGTCCGAACGTCGTCGTCACGGATTTCTTTTTATTTATTTTTTCTTTCTTTCTTATCCCCCCTGCGGCACTCACACAAATTATACCTTGGTTTTTGTTTGTTTTTTTTTTCTTTCAAAATACTTTGTAGTCTCAAAAAAGCCATTAGTCTTTTTACTGATTTGAACACGTCAAAAGTTGTTTCACCCAAATGGCCCAAAAAGCGTATTTCTCAAGCAAGTGAACCAAAAGCAAATGTGATTTTTTTTCTTTTGTCCCCCGTCTTATAAGCACCATAGACAAATACTTTGTGTTTTGCCACAAATCCACCTGCCCAAAATCTGCACGCAAACCAAAAATGCTCTCTTTCTTCTAGTTTTCGCCGCCTCAATTTAAACGCATACTATGTGTAGGAAGACTACGGCAGCCCAGCGAGGCCTACCATTTTACAAAGTAGACAAGCTACTGCATGAAATGAGGGAGCAAAGTTTTTTTTCTCTCTCCCCCTCATATCTGACACAATCTGGGGGCCTACTTTACAAAGCAAGTGAAACCGTGTGGGTCCTGCAGCGCCCTGTATTGGTTGTATATGCGAAGCACAGTACAAGGCCGGAAAAAGCAAGGAAGCATGCAGCCAGCGCACAGGAGAAGAGATGAGAAGAGAGCGCTGAGTGAAAGATAGAAGCGCACCTTAACGGGCACAGGGATCCAGTGGAGGGAGGGTTGAAATGAAGAAAAGGATGGAAACAGCAAAGGAAGAGACAGCACCAGCAGCACACAAAAAGATCTGACTTTTACCAGAGATGATGAGGGGAAAGCGCGAACGCAGTCCCCCACTACCACAAATTATGCAGTCGAGTTTCCCGCATTTGGGGAAATCGCAGGGGTCAGCACACCCGGAGTGCAATGGATGAGCCTCGACCTGGGAGAACCACCTTCGTGATCATGGTATCTCCCCTGCCAGGTAAGTATAGGTTGGACTAGGGCTCAGGAGGGCCCCTGCTTGGGCACACCCCCGTCAAGTGAAGGAGGTTGACCGGAGCCATGACAAGTGAACTCTCGGCAGGGGACGGGAAAAGAAAACTGCAGGGAGGCTGCATCTCTTCACGTTGACATGGGAAGGCGGAAGGGTGACTGTTCCTGAAGCACCCCCAAACTATGCGCACAACTAGTGCAAATCCTTCCCAGGGCACACTGCAGCAGATGAATTTGCATACCGTCATGTCATAAAAGCAGTCGGGCACAGTTACAGTAGCTGCAACCCTCATCTCCATATGAAAAGCAACAGGCAGTGCACCGTCCTATGTCTCAATGGGTTCTTAAATTGGAAAATAAAATATAAAAGGCAGCTTGAGATTTAACCCCCTCGCTGCTGAGGGTTTTCTCATCCTCGCACCGAGACCATTTTCCGACGTTAGCGCTCGTCCGAATGTCGTCGTCACGGATTTCTTTTTATTTATTTTTTCTTTCTTTCTTATCCCCCCTGCGGCACTCACACAAATTATACCTTGGTTTTTGTTTGTTTTTTTTTTCTTTAAAAGACTTTGTAGTCTCAAAAAAGCCATTAGTCTTTTTACTGATTTGAACACGTCAAAAGTTGTTTCACCCAAATGGCCCAAAAAGCGTATTTCTCAAGCAAGTGAACCAAAAGCAAATGTGATTTTTTTTCTTTTGTCCCCCGTCTTATAAGCACCATAGACAAATACTTTGTGTTTTGCCACCAATCCACCTGCCCAAAATCTGCACGCAAACCAAAAATGCTCTCTTTCTTCTAGTTTTCGCCGCCTCAATTTAAACGCATACTATGTGTAGGAAGACTACGGCAGCCCAGCGAGGCCTACCATTTTACAAAGTAGACAAGCTACTGCATGAAATGAGGGAGCAAAGTTTTTTTTCTCTCTCCCCCTCATATCTGACACAATCTGGGGGCCTACTTTACAAAGCAAGTGAAACCGTGTGGGTCCTGCAGCGCCCTGTATTGGTTGTATATGCGAAGCACAGTACAAGGCCGGAAAAAGCAAGGAAGCATGCAGCCAGCGCACAGGAGAAGAGATGAGAAGAGAGCGCTGAGTGAAAGATAGAAGCGCACCTTAACGGGCACAGGGGTCCAGTGGAGGGAGGGTTGAAATGAAGAAAAGGATGGAAACAGCAAAGGAAGAGACAGCACCAGCAACACACAAAAAGATCTGACTTTTACCAGAGATGATCAGGGGAAAGCGCGAACGCAGTCCCCCACTACCACAAATTATGCAGTCGAGTTTCCCGCATTTGGGGAAATCGCAGGGGTCAGCACACCCGGAGTGCAATGGATGAGCCTCGCCCTGGGAGAACCACCTTCGTGATCATGGTATCTCCCCTGCCAGGTAAGTATAGGTTGGACTAGGGCTCAGGAGGGCCCCTGCTTGGGCACACCCCCGTCAAGTGAAGAAGGTTGACCGGAGCCATGACAAGTGAACTCTCGGCAGGGGACGGGAAAAGAAAACTGCAGGGAGGCTGCATCTCTTCACGTTGACATGGGAAGGCGGAAGGGTGACTGTTCCTGAAGCACCCCCAAACTATGCGCACAACTAGTGCAAATCCTTCCCAGGGCACACTGCAGCAGATGAATTTGCATACCGTCATGTCATAAAAGCAGTCGGGCACAGTTACAGTAGCTGCAACCCTCATCTCCATATGAAAAGCAACAGGCAGTGCACCGTCCTATGTCTCAATGGGTTCTTAAATTGGAAAATAAAATATAAAAGGCAGCTTGAGATTTAACCCCCTCGCTGCTGAGGGTTTTCTCATCCTCGCACCGAGACCATTTTCCGACGTTAGCGCTCGTCCGAACGTCGTCGTCACGGATTTCTTTTTATTTATTTTTTCTTTCTTTCTTATCCCCCCTGCGGCACTCACACAAATTATACCTTGGTTTTTGTTTGTTTTTTTTTTCTTTCAAAAGACTTTGTAGTCTCAAAAAAGCCATTAGTCTTTTTACTGATTTGAACACGTCAAAAGTTGTTTCACCCAAATGGCCCAAAAAGCGTATTTCTCAAGCAAGTGAACCAAAAGCAAATGTGATTTTTTTTCTTTTGTCCCCCGTCTTATAAGCACCATAGACAAATACTTTGTGTTTTGCCACCAATCCACCTGCCCAAAATCTGCACGCAAACCAAAAATGCTCTCTTTCTTCTAGTTTTCGCCGCCTCAATTTAAACGCTTACTATGTGTAGGAAGACTACGGCAGCCCAGCGAGGCCTACCATTTTACAAAGTAGACAAGCTACTGCATGAAATGAGGGAGCAAAGTTTTTTTTCTCTCTCCCCCTCATATCTGACACAATCTGGGGGCCTACTTTACAAAGCAAGTGAAACCGTGTGGGTCCTGCAGCGCCCTGTATTGGTTGTATATGCGAAGCACAGTACAAGGCCGGAAAAAGCAAGGAAGCATGCAGCCAGCGCACAGGAGAAGAAATGAGAAGAGAGCGCTGAGTGAAAGATAGAAGCGCACCTTAACGGGCACAGGGGTCCAGTGGAGGGAGAGTTGAAATGAAGAAAAGGATGGAAACAGCAAAGGAAGAGACAGCACCAGCAGCACACAAAAAGATCTGACTTTTACCAGAGATGATCAGGGGAAAGCGCGAACGCAGTCCCCCACTACCACAAATTATGCAGTCGAGTTTCCCGCATTTGGGGAAATCGCAGGGGTCAGCACACCCGGAGTGCAATGGATGAGCCTCGCCCTGGGAGAACCACCTTCGTGATCATGGTATCTCCCCTGCCAGGTAAGTATGAGTTGGACTAGGGCTCAGGAGGGCCCCTGCTTGGGCACACCCCCGTCAAGTGAAGGAGGTTGACCGGAGCCATGACAAGTGAACTCTCGGCAGGGGACGGGAAAAGAAAACTGCAGGGAGGCTGCATCTCTTCACGTTGACATGGGAAGGCGGAAGGGTGACTGTTCCTGAAGCACCCCCAAACTATGCGCACAACTAGTGCAAATCCTTCCCAGGGCACACTGCAGCAGATGAATTTGCATACCGTCATGTCATAAAAGCAGTCGGGCACAGTTACAGTAGCTGCAACCCTCATCTCCATATGAAAAGCAACAGGCAGTGCACCGTCCTATGTCTCAATGGGTTCTTAAATTGGAAAATAAAATATAAAAGGCAGCTTGAGATTTAACCCCCTCGCTGCTGAGGGTTTTCTCATCCTCGCACCGAGACCATTTTCCGACGTTAGCGCTCGTCCGAACGTCGTCGTCACGGATTTCTTTTTATTTATTTTTTCTTTCTTTCTTATCCCCCCTGCGGCACTCACACAAATTATACCTTGGTTTTTGTTTTTTTTTTTTTTCTTTCAAAAGACTTTGTAGTCTCAAAAAAGCCATTAGTCTTTTTACTGATTTGAACACGTCAAAAGTTGTTTCACCCAAATGGCCCAAAAAGCGTATTTCTCAAGCAAGTGAACCAAAAGCAAATGTGATTTTTTTTCTTTTGTCCCCCGTCTTATAAGCACCATAGACAAATACGTTGTGTTTTGCCACCAATCCACCTGCCCAAAATCTGCACGCAAACCAAAAATGCTCTCTTTCTTCTAGTTTTCGCCGCCTCAATTTAAACGCTTACTATGTGTAGGAAGACTACGGCAGCCCAGCGAGGCCTACCATTTTACAAAGTAGACAAGCTACTGCATGAAATGAGGGAGCAAAGTTTTTTTTCTCTCTCCCCCTCATATCTGACACAATCTGGGGGCCTACTTTACAAAGCAAGTGAAACCGTGTGGGTCCTGCAGCGCCCTGTATTGGTTGTATATGCGAAGCACAGTACAAGGCCGGAAAAAGCAAGGAAGCATGCAGCCAGCGCACAGGAGAAGAGATGAGAAGAGAGCGCTGAGTGAAAGATAGAAGCGCACCTTAACGGGCACAGGGGTCCAGTGGAGGGAGGGTTGAAATGAAGAAAAGGATGGAAACAGCAAAGGAAGAGACAGCACCAGCAGCACACAAAAAGATCTGACTTTTACCAGAGATGATCAGGGGAAAGCGCAAACGCAGTCCCCCACTACCACAAATTATGCAGTCGAGTTTCCCGCATTTGGGGAAATCGCAGGGGTCAGCACACCCGGAGTGCAATGGATGAGCCTCGCCCTGGGAGAACCACCTTCGTGATCATGGTATCTCCCCTACCAGGTAAGTATGAGTTGGACTAGGGCTCAGGAGGGCCCCTGCTTGGGCACACCCCCGTCAAGTGAAGGAGGTTGACCGGAGCCATGACAAGTGAACTCTCGGCAGGGGACGGGAAAAGAAAACTGCAGGGAGGCTGCATCTCTTCACGTTGACATGGGAAGGCGGAAGGGTGACTGTTCCTGAAGCACCCCCAAACTATGCGCACAACTAGTGCAAATCCTTCCCAGGGCACACTGCAGCAGATGAATTTGCATACCGTCATGTCATAAAAGCAGTCGGGCACAGTTACAGTAGCTGCAACCCTCATCTCCATATGAAAAGCAACAGGCAGTGCACCGTCCTATGTCTCAATGGGTTCTTAAATTGGAAAATAAAATATAAAAGGCAGCTTGAGATTTAACCCCCTCGCTGCTGAGGGTTTTCTCATCCTCGCACCGAGACCATTTTCCGACGTTAGCGCTCGTCCGAACGTCGTCGTCACGGATTTCTTTTTATTTATTTTTTCTTTCTTTCTTATCCCCCCTGCGGCACTCACACAAATTATACCTTGGTTTTTGTTTGTTTGTTTTTTCTTTCAAAAGACTTTGTAGTCTCAAAAAAGCCATTAGTCTTTTTACTGATTTGAACACGTCAAAAGTTGTTTCACCCAAATGGCCCAAAAAGCGTATTTCTCAAGCAAGTGAACCAAAAGCAAATGTGATTTTTTTTCTTTTGTCCCCCGTCTTATAAGCACCATAGACAAATACTTTGTGTTTTGCCACCAATCCACCTGCCCAAAATCTGCACGCAAACCAAAAATGCTCTCTTTCTTCTAGTTTTCGCCGCCTCAATTTAAACGCTTACTATGTGTAGGAAGACTACGGCAGCCCAGCGAGGCCTACCATTTTACAAAGTAGACAAGCTACTGCATGAAATGAGGGAGCAAAGTTTTTTTTCTCTCTCCCCCTCATATCTGACACAATCTGGGGGCCTACTTTACAAAGCAAGTGAAACCGTGTGGGTCCTGCAGCGCCCTGTATTGGTTGTATATGCGAAGCACAGTACAAGGCCGGAAAAAGCAAGGAAGCATGCAGCCAGCGCACAGGAGAAGAGATGAGAAGAGAGCGCTGAGTGAAAGATAGAAGCGCACCTTAACGGGCACAGGGGTCCAGTGGAGGGAGGGTTGAAATGAAGAAAAGGATGGAAACAGCAAAGGAAGAGACAGCACCAGCAGCACACAAAAAGATCTGACTTTTACCAGAGATGATGAGGGGAAAGCGCGAACGCAGTCCCCCACTACCACAAATTATGCAGTCGAGTTTCCCGCATTTGGGGAAATCGCAGGGATCAGCACACCCGGAGTGCAATGGATGAGCCTCGCCCTGGGAGAACCACCTTCGTGATCATGGTATCTCCCCTGCCAGGTAAGTATGAGTTGGACTAGGGCTCAGGAGGGCCCCTGCTTGGGCACACCCCCGTCAAGTGAAGGAGGTTGACCGGAGCCATGACAAGTGAACTCTCGGTAGGGGACGGG
This sequence comes from Pseudophryne corroboree, assembly GCF_028390025.1. Classification (NCBI taxonomy): domain Eukaryota; kingdom Metazoa; phylum Chordata; class Amphibia; order Anura; family Myobatrachidae; genus Pseudophryne; species Pseudophryne corroboree. The sequence continues at coordinate 117,606,275 of NC_086444.1, forward strand.
AAAAGAAAACTGCAGGGAGGCTGCATCTCTTCACGTTGACATGGGAAGGCGGAAGGGTGACTGTTCCTGAAGCACCCCCAAACTATGCGCACAACTAGTGCAAATCCTTCCCAGGGCACACTGCAGCAGATGAATTTGCATACCGTCATGTCATAAAAGCAGTCGGGCACAGTTACAGTAGCTGCAACCCTCATCTCCATATGAAAAGCAACAGGCAGTGCACCGTCCTATGTCTCAATGGGTTCTTAAATTGGAAAATAAAATATAAAAGGCAGCTTGAGATTTAACCCCCTCGCTGCTGAGGGTTTTCTCATCCTCGCACCGAGACCATTTTCCGACGTTAGCGCTCGTCCGAACGTCGTCGTCACGGATTTCTTTTTATTTATTTTTTCTTTCTTTCTTATCCCCCCTGCGGCACTCACACAAATTATACCTTGGTTTTTGTTTGTTTGTTTTTTCTTTCAAAAGACTTTGTAGTCTCAAAAAAGCCATTAGTCTTTTTACTGATTTGAACACGTCAAAAGTTGTTTCACCCAAATGGCCCAAAAAGCGTATTTCTCAAGCAAGTGAACCAAAAGCAAATGTGATTTTTTTTCTTTTGTCCCCCGTCTTATAAGCACCATAGACAAATACTTTGTGTTTTGCCACCAATCCACCTGCCCAAAATCTGCACGCAAACCAAAAATGCTCTCTTTCTTCTAGTTTTCGCCGCCTCAATTTAAACGCTTACTATGTGTAGGAAGACTACGGCAGCCCAGCGAGGCCTACCATTTTACAAAGTAGACAAGCTACTGCATGAAATGAGGGAGCAAAGTTTTTTTTCTCTCTCCCCCTCATATCTGACACAATCTGGGGGCCTACTTTACAAAGCAAGTGAAACCGTGTGGGTCCTGCAGCGCCCTGTATTGGTTGTATATGCGAAGCACAGTACAAGGCCGGAAAAAGCAAGGAAGCATGCAGCCAGCGCACAGGAGAAGAGATGAGAAGAGAGCGCTGAGTGAAAGATAGAAGCGCACCTTAACGGGCACAGGGGTCCAGTGGAGGAAGAGTTGAAATGAAGAAAAGGATGGAAACAGCAAAGGAAGAGACAGCACCAGCAGCACACAAAAAGATCTGACTTTTACCAGAGATGATCAGGGGAAAGCGCGAACGCAGTCCCCCACTACCACAAATTATGCAGTCGAGTTTCCCGCATTTGGGGAAATCGCAGGGGTCAGCACACCCGGAGTGCAATGGATGAGCCTCGCCCTGGGAGAACCACCTTCGTGATCATGGTATCTCCCCTGCCAGGTAAGTATGAGTTGGACTAGGGCTCAGGAGGGCCCCTGCTTGGGCACACCCCCGTCAAGTGAAGGAGGTTGACCGGAGCCATGACAAGTGAACTCTCGGCAGGGGACGGGAAAAGAAAACTGCAGGGAGGCTGCATCTCTTCACGTTGACATGGGAAGGCGGAAGGGTGACTGTTCCTGAAGCACCCCCAAACTATGCGCACAACTAGTGCAAATCCTTCCCAGGGCACACTGCAGCAGATGAATTTGCATACCGTCATGTCATAAAAGCAGTCGGGCACAGTTACAGTAGCTGCAACCCTCATCTCCATATGAAAAGCAACAGGCAGTGCACCGTCCTATGTCTCAATGGGTTCTTAAATTGGAAAATAAAATATAAAAGGCAGCTTGAGATTTAACCCCCTCGCTGCTGAGGGTTTTCTCATCCTCGCACCGAGCGAGACCATTTTCCGACGTTAGCGCTCGTCCGAACGTCGTCGTCACGGATTTCTTTTTATTTATTTTTTCTTTCTTTCTTATCCCCCCTGCGGCACTCACACAAATTATACCTTGGTTTTTGTTTGTTTGTTTTTTCTTTCAAAAGACTTTGTAGTCTCAAAAAAGCCATTAGTCTTTTTACTGATTTGAACACGTCAAAAGTTGTTTCACCCAAATGGCCCAAAAAGCGTATTTCTCAAGCAAGTGAACCAAAAGCAAATGTGATTTTTTTTCTTTTGTCCCCCGTCTTATAAGCACCATAGACAAATACTTTGTGTTTTGCCACCAATCCACCTGCCCAAAATCTGCACGCAAACCAAAAATGCTCTCTTTCTTCTAGTTTTCGCCGCCTCAATTTAAACGCTTACTATGTGTAGGAAGACTACGGCAGCCCAGCGAGGCCTACCATTTTACAAAGTAGACAAGCTACTGCATGAAATGAGGGAGCAAAGTTTTTTTTCTCTCTCCCCCTCATATCTGACACAATCTGGGGGCCTACTTTACAAAGCAAGTGAAACCGTGTGGGTCCTGCAGCGCCCTGTATTGGTTGTTTATGCGAAGCACAGTACAAGGCCGGAAAAAGCAAGGAAGCATGCAGCCAGCGCACAGGAGAAGAGATGAGAAGAGAGCGCTGAGTGAAAGATAGAAGCGCACCTTAACGGGCACAGGGGTCCAGTGGAGGGAGGGTTGAAATGAAGAAAAGGATGGAAACAGCAAAGGAAGAGACAGCACCAGCAGCACACAAAAAGATCTGACTTTTACCAGAGATGATCAGGGGAAAGCGCGAACGCAGTCCCCCACTACCACAAATTATGCAGTCGAGTTTCCCGCATTTGGGGAAATCGCAGGGATCAGCACACCCGGAGTGCAATGGATGAGCCTCGCCCTGGGAGAACCACCTTCGTGATCATGGTATCTCCCCTGCCAGGTAAGTATGAGTTGGACTAGGGCTCAGGAGGGCCCCTGCTTGGGCACACCCCCGTCAAGTGAAGGAGGTTGACCGGAGCCATGACAAGTGAACTCTCGGTAGGGGACGGGAAAAGAAAACTGCAGGGAGGCTGCATCTCTTCACGTTGACATGGGAAGGCGGAAGGGTGACTGTTCCTGAAGCACCCCCAAACTATGCGCACAACTAGTGCAAATCCTTCCCAGGGCACACTGCAGCAGATGAATTTGCATACCGTCATGTCATAAAAGCAGTCGGGCACAGTTACAGTAGCTGCAACCCTCATCTCCATATGAAAAGCAACAGGCAGTGCACCGTCCTATGTCTCAATGGGTTCTTAAATTGGAAAATAAAATATAAAAGGCAGCTTGAGATTTAACCCCCTCGCTGCTGAGGGTTTTCTCATCCTCGCACCGAGACCATTTTCCGACGTTAGCGCTCGTCCGAACGTCGTCGTCACGGATTTCTTTTTATTTATTTTTTCTTTCTTTCTTATCCCCCCTGCGGCACTCACACAAATTATACCTTGGTTTTTGTTTGTTTGTTTTTTCTTTCAAAAGACTTTGTAGTCTCAAAAAAGCCATTAGTCTTTTTACTGATTTGAACACGTCAAAAGTTGTTTCACCCAAATGGCCCAAAAAGCGTATTTCTCAAGCAAGTGAACCAAAAGCAAATGTGATTTTTTTTCTTTTGTCCCCCGTCTTATAAGCACCATAGACAAATACTTTGTGTTTTGCCACCAATCCACCTGCCCAAAATCTGCACGCAAACCAAAAATGCTCTCTTTCTTCTAGTTTTCGCCGCCTCAATTTAAACGCTTACTATGTGTAGGAAGACTACGGCAGCCCAGCGAGGCCTACCATTTTACAAAGTAGACAAGCTACTGCATGAAATGAGGGAGCAAAGTTTTTTTTCTCTCTCCCCCTCATATCTGACACAATCTGGGGGCCTACTTTACAAAGCAAGTGAAACCGTGTGGGTCCTGCAGCGCCCTGTATTGGTTGTATATGCGAAGCACAGTACAAGGCCGGAAAAAGCAAGGAAGCATGCAGCCAGCGCACAGGAGAAGAGATGAGAAGAGAGCGCTGAGTGAAAGATAGAAGCGCACCTTAACGGGCACAGGGGTCCAGTGGAGGGAGGGTTGAAATGAAGAAAAGGATGGAAACAGCAAAGGAAGAGACAGCACCAGCAGCACACAAAAAGATCTGACTTTTACCAGAGATGATGAGGGGAAAGCGCGAACGCAGTCCCCCACTACCACAAATTATGCAGTCGAGTTTCCCGCATTTGGGGAAATCGCAGGGGTCAGCACACCCGGAGTGCAATGGATGAGCCTCGCCCTGGGAGAACCACCTTCGTGATCATGGTATCTCCCCTGCCAGGTAAGTATGAGTTGGACTAGGGCTCAGGAGGGCCCCTGCTTGGGCACACCCCCGTCAAGTGAAGGAGGTTGACCGGAGCCATGACAAGTGAACTCTCGGCAGGGGACGGGAAAAGAAAACTGCAGGGAGGCTGCATCTCTTCACGTTGACATGGGAAGGCGGAAGGGTGACTGTTCCTGAAGCACCCCCAAACTATGCGCACAACTAGTGCAAATCCTTCCCAGGGCACACTGCAGCAGATGAATTTGCATACCGTCATGTCATAAAAGCAGTCGGGCACAGTTACAGTAGCTGCAACCCTCATCTCCATATGAAAAGCAACAGGCAGTGCACCGTCCTATGTCTCAATGGGTTCTTAAATTGGAAAATAAAATATAAAAGGCAGCTTGAGATTTAACCCCCTCGCTGCTGAGGGTTTTCTCATCCTCGCACCGAGACCATTTTCCGACGTTAGCGCTCGTCCGAACGTCGTCGTCACGGATTTCTTTTTATTTATTTTTTCTTTCTTTCTTATCCCCCCTGCGGCACTCACACAAATTATACCTTGGTTTTTTTTTTGTTTTTTTTTCTTTCAAAAGACTTTGTAGTCTCAAAAAAGCCATTAGTCTTTTTACTGATTTGAACACGTCAAAAGTTGTTTCACCCAAATGGCCCAAAAAGCGTATTTCTCAAGCAAGTGAACCAAAAGCAAATGTGATTTTTTTTCTTTTGTCCCCCGTCTTATAAGCACCATAGACAAATACTTTGTGTTTTGCCACCAATCCACCTGCCCAAAATCTGCACGCAAACCAAAAATGCTCTCTTTCTTCTAGTTTTCGCCGCCTCAATTTAAACGCTTACTATGTGTAGGAAGACTACGGCAGCCCAGCGAGGCCTACCATTTTACAAAGTAGACAAGCTACTGCATGAAATGAGGGAGCAAAGTTTTTTTTCTCTCTCCCCCTCATATCTGACACAATCTGGGGGCCTACTTTACAAAGCAAGTGAAACCGTGTGGGTCCTGCAGCGCCCTGTATTGGTTGTTTATGCGAAGCACAGTACAAGGCCGGAAAAAGCAAGGAAGCATGCAGCCAGCGCACAGGAGAAGAGATGAGAAGAGAGCGCTGAGTGAAAGATAGAAGCGCACCTTAACGGGCACAGGGGTCCAGTGGAGGGAGGGTTGAAATGAAGAAAAGGATGGAAACAGCAAAGGAAGAGACAGCACCAGCAGCACACAAAAAGATCTGACTTTTACCAGAGATGATCAGGGGAAAGCGCGAACGCAGTCCCCCACTACCACAAATTATGCAGTCGAGTTTCCCGCATTTGGGGAAATCGCAGGGATCAGCACACCCGGAGTGCAATGGATGAGCCTCGCCCTGGGAGAACCACCTTCGTGATCATGGTATCTCCCCTGCCAGGTAAGTATGAGTTGGACTAGGGCTCAGGAGGGCCCCTGCTTGGGCACACCCCCGTCAAGTGAAGGAGGTTGACCGGAGCCATGACAAGTGAACTCTCGGTAGGGGACGGGAAAAGAAAACTGCAGGGAGGCTGCATCTCTTCACGTTGACATGGGAAGGCGGAAGGGTGACTGTTCCTGAAGCACCCCCAAACTATGCGCACAACTAGTGCAAATCCTTCCCAGGGCACACTGCAGCAGATGAATTTGCATACCGTCATGTCATAAAAGCAGTCGGGCACAGTTACAGTAGCTGCAACCCTCATCTCCATATGAAAAGCAACAGGCAGTGCACCGTCCTATGTCTCAATGGGTTCTTAAATTGGAAAATAAAATATAAAAGGCAGCTTGAGATTTAACCCCCTCGCTGCTGAGGGTTTTCTCATCCTCGCACCGAGACCATTTTCCGACGTTAGCGCTCGTCCGAACGTCGTCGTCACGGATTTCTTGTTATTTATTTTTTCTTTCTTTCTTATCCCCCCTGCGGCACTCACACAAATTATACCTTGGTTTTTGTTTGTTTGTTTTTTCTTTCAAAAGACTTTGTAGTCTCAAAAAAGCCATTAGTCTTTTTACTGATTTGAACACGTCAAAAGTTGTTTCACCCAAATGGCCCAAAAAGCGTATTTCTCAAGCAAGTGAACCAAAAGCAAATGTGATTTTTTTTCTTTTGTCCCCCGTCTTATAAGCACCATAGACAAATACTTTGTGTTTTGCCACCAATCCACCTGCCCAAAATCTGCACGCAAACCAAAAATGCTCTCTTTCTTCTAGTTTTCGCCGCCTCAATTTAAACGCTTACTATGTGTAGGAAGACTACGGCAGCCCAGCGAGGCCTACCATTTTACAAAGTAGACAAGCTACTGCATGAAATGAGGGAGCAAAGTTTTTTTTCTCTCTCCCCCTCATATCTGACACAATCTGGGGGCCTACTTTACAAAGCAAGTGAAACCGTGTGGGTCCTGCAGCGCCCTGTATTGGTTGTATATGCGAAGCACAGTACAAGGCCGGAAAAAGCAAGGAAGCATGCAGCCAGCGCACAGGAGAAGAGATGAGAAGAGAGCGCTGAGTGAAAGATAGAAGCGCACCTTAACGGGCACAGGGGTCCAGTGGAGGGAGGGTTGAAATGAAGAAAAGGATGGAAACAGCAAAGGAAGAGACAGCACCAGCAGCACACAAAAAGATCTGACTTTTACCAGAGATGATGAGGGGAAAGCGCGAACGCAGTCCCCCACTACCACAAATTATGCAGTCGAGTTTCCCGCATTTGGGGAAATCGCAGGGGTCAGCACACCCGGAGTGCAATGGATGAGCCTCGCCCTGGGAGAACCACCTTCGTGATCATGGTATCTCCCCTGCCAGGTAAGTATGAGTTGGACTAGGGCTCAGGAGGGCCCCTGCTTGGGCACACCCCCGTCAAGTGAAGGAGGTTGACCGGAGCCATGACAAGTGAACTCTCGGCAGGGGACGGGAAAAGAAAACTGCAGGGAGGCTGCATCTCTTCACGTTGACATGGGAAGGCGGAAGGGTGACTGTTCCTGAAGCACCCCCAAACTATGCGCACAACTAGTGCAAATCCTTCCCAGGGCACACTGCAGCAGATGAATTTGCATACCGTCATGTCATAAAAGCAGTCGGGCACAGTTACAGTAGCTGCAACCCTCATCTCCATATGAAAAGCAACAGGCAGTGCACCGTCCTATGTCTCAATGGGTTCTTAAATTGGAAAATAAAATATAAAAGGCAGCTTGAGATTTAACCCCCTCGCTGCTGAGGGTTTTCTCATCCTCGCACCGAGACCATTTTCCGACGTTAGCGCTCGTCCGAACGTCGTCGTCACGGATTTCTTGTTATTTATTTTTTCTTTCTTTCTTATCCCCCCTGCGGCACTCACACAAATTATACCTTGGTTTTTGTTTGTTTGTTTTTTCTTTCAAAAGACTTTGTAGTCTCAAAAAAGCCATTAGTCTTTTTACTGATTTGAACACGTCAAAAGTTGTTTCACCCAAATGGCCCAAAAAGCGTATTTCTCAAGCAAGTGAACCAAAAGCAAATGTGATTTTTTTTTCTTTTGTCCCCCGTCTTATAAGCACCATAGACAAATACTTTGTGTTTTGCCACCAATCCACCTGCCCAAAATCTGCACGCAAACCAAAAATGCTCTCTTTCTTCTAGTTTTCGCCGCCTCAATTTAAACGCTTACTATGTGTAGGAAGACTACGGCAGCCCAGCGAGGCCTACCATTTTACAAAGTAGACAAGCTACTGCATGAAATGAGGGAGCAAAGTTTTTTTTCTCTCTCCCCCTCATATCTGACACAATCTGGGGGCCTATTTTACAAAGCAAGTGAAACCGTGTGGGTCCTGCAGCGCCCTGTATTGGTTGTATATGCGAAGCACAGTACAAGGCCGGAAAAAGCAAGGAAGCATGCAGCCAGCGCACAGGAGAAGAGATGAGAAGAGAGCGCTGAGTGAAAGATAGAAGCGCACCTTAACGGGCACAGGGGTCCAGTGGAGGGAGGGTTGAAATGAAGAAAAGGATGGAAACAGCAAAGGAAGAGACAGCACCAGCAGCACACAAAAAGATCTGACTTTTACCAGAGATGATGAGGGGAAAGCGCGAACGCAGTCCCCCACTACCACAAATTATGCAGTCGAGTTTCCCGCATTTGGGGAAATCGCAGGGGTCAGCACACCCGGAGTGCAATGGATGAGCCTCGCCCTGGGAGAACCACCTTCATGATCATGGTATCTCCCCTGCCAGGTAAGTATGAGTTGGACTAGGGCTCAGGAGGGCCCCTGCTTGGGCACACCCCCGTCAAGTGAAGGAGGTTGACCGGAGCCATGACAAGTGAACTCTCGGCAGGGGACGGGAAAAGAAAACTGCAGGGAGGCTGCATCTCTTCACGTTGACATGGGAAGGCGGAAGGGTGACTGTTCCTGAAGCACCCCCAAACTATGCGCACAACTAGTGCAAATCCTTCCCAGGGCACACTGCAGCAGATTAATTTGCATACCGTCATGTCATAAAAGCAGTCGGGCACAGTTACAGTAGCTGCAACCCTCATCTCCATATGAAAAGCAACAGGCAGTGCACCGTCCTATGTCTCAATGGGTTCTTAAATTGGAAAATAAAATATAAAAGGCAGCTTGAGATTTAACCCCCTCGCTGCTGAGGGTTTTCTCATCCTCGCACCGAGACCATTTTCCGACGTTAGCGCTCGTCCGAACGTCGTCGTCACGGATTTCTTTTTATTTATTTTTTCTTTCTTTCTTATCCCCCCTGCGGCACTCACACAAATTATACCTTGGTTTTTGTTTGTTTTTTTTTTCTTTCAAAAGACTTTGTAGTCTCAAAAAAGCCATTAGTCTTTTTACTGATTTGAACACGTCAAAAGTTGTTTCACCCAAATGGCCCAAAAAGCGTATTTCTCAAGCAAGTGAACCAAAAGCAAATGTGATTTTTTTTCTTTTGTCCCCCGTCTTATAAGCACCATAGACAAATACTTTGTGTTTTGCCACCAATCCACCTGCCCAAAATCTGCACGCAAACCAAAAATGCTCTCTTTCTTCTAGTTTTCGCCGCCTCAATTTAAACGCTTACTATGTGTAGGAAGACTACGGCAGCCCAGCGAGGCCTACCATTTTACAAAGTAGACAAGCTACTGCATGAAATGAGGGAGCAAAGTTTTTTTTGTCTCTCCCCCTCATATCTGACACAATCTGGGGGCCTACTTTACAAAGCAAGTGAAACCGTGTGGGTCCTGCAGCGCCCTGTATTGGTTGTATATGCGAAGCACAGTACAAGGCCGGAAAAAGCAAGGAAGCATGCAGCCAGCGCACAGGAGAAGAGATGAGAAGAGAGCGCTGAGTGAAAGATAGAAGCGCACCTTAACGGGCACAGGGGTCCAGTGGAGGGAGAGTTGAAATGAAGAAAAGGATGGAAACAGCAAAGGAAGAGACAGCACCAGCAGCACACAAAAAGATCTGACTTTTACCAGAGATGATGAGGGGAAAGCGCGAACGCAGTCCCCCACTACCACAAATTATGCAGTCGAGTTTCCCGCATTTGGGGAAATCGCAGGGATCAGCACACCCGGAGTGCAATGGATGAGCCTCGCCCTGGGAGAACCACCTTCGTGATCATGGTATCTCCCCTGTCAGGTAAGTATGAGTTGGACTAGGGCTCAGGAGGGCCCCTGCTTGGGCACACCCCCGTCAAGTGAAGGAGGTTGACCGGAGCCATGACAAGTGAACTCTCGGTAGGGGACGGGAAAAGAAAACTGCAGGGAGGCTGCATCTCTTCACGTTGACATGGGAAGGCGGAAGGGTGACTGTTCCTGAAGCACCCCCAAACTATGCGCACAACTAGTGCAAATCCTTCCCAGGGCACACTGCAGCAGATGAATTTGCATACCGTCATGTCATAAAAGCAGTCGGGCACAGTTACAGTAGCTGCAACCCTCATCTCCATATGAAAAGCAACAGGCAGTGCACCGTCCTATGTCTCAATGGGTTCTTAAATTGGAAAATAAAATATAAAAGGCAGCTTGAGATTTAACCCCCTCGCTGCTGAGGGTTTTCTCATCCTCGCACCGAGACCATTTTCCGACGTTAGCGCTCGTCCGAACGTCGTCGTCACGGATTTCTTTTTATTTATTTTTTCTTTCTTTCTTATCCCCCCTGCGGCACTCACACAAATTATACCTTGGTTTTTGTTTGTTTGTTTTTTCTTTCAAAAGACTTTGTAGTCTCAAAAAAGCCATTAGTCTTTTTACTGATTTGAACACGTCAAAAGTTGTTTCACCCAAATGGCCCAAAAAGCGTATTTCTCAAGCAAGTGAACCAAAAGCAAATGTGATTTTTTTTCTTTTGTCCCCCGTCTTATAAGCACCATAGACAAATACTTTGTGTTTTGCCACCAATCCACCTGCCCAAAATCTGCACGCAAACCAAAAATGCTCTCTTTCTTCTAGTTTTCGCCGCCTCAATTTAAACGCTTACTATGTGTAGGAAGACTACGGCAGCCCAGCGAGGCCTACCATTTTACAAAGTAGACAAGCTACTGCATGAAATGAGGGAGCAAAGTTTTTTTTCTCTCTCCCCCTCATATCTGACACAATCTGGGGGCCTACTTTACAAAGCAAGTGAAACCGTGTGGGTCCTGCAGCGCCCTGTATTGGTTGTATATGCGAAGCACAGTACAAGGCCGGAAAAAGCAAGGAAGCATGCAGCCAGCGCACAGGAGAAGAGATGAGAAGAGAGCGCTGAGTGAAAGATAGAAGCGCACCTTAACGGGCACAGGGGTCCAGTGGAGGGAGGGTTGAAATGAAGAAAAGGATGGAAACAGCAAAGGAAGAGACAGCACCAGCAGCACACAAAAAGATCTGACTTTTACCAGAGATGATGAGGGGAAAGCGCAAACGCAGTCCCCCACTACCACAAATTATGCAGTCGAGTTTCCCGCATTTGGGGAAATCGCAGGGGTCAGCACACCCGGAGTGCAATGGATGAGCCTCGCCCTGGGAGAACCACCTTCGTGATCATGGTATCTCCCCTGCCAGGTAAGTATGAGTTGGACTAGGGCTCAGGAGGGCCCCTGCTTGGGCACACCCCCGTCAAGTGAAGGAGGTTGACCGGAGCCATGACAAGTGAACTCTCGGCAGGGGACGGGAAAAGAAAACTGCAGGGAGGCTGCATCTCTTCACGTTGACATGGGAAGGCGGAAGGGTGACTGTTCCTGAAGCACCCCCAAACTATGCGCACAACTAGTGCAAATCCTTCCCAGGGCACACTGCAGCAGATTAATTTGCATACCGTCATGTCATAAAAGCAGTCGGGCACAGTTACAGTAGCTGCAACCCTCATCTCCATATGAAAAGCAACAGGCAGTGCACCGTCCTATGTCTCAATGGGTTCTTAAATTGGAAAATAAAATATAAAAGGCAGCTTGAGATTTAACCCCCTCGCTGCTGAGGGTTTTCTCATCCTCGCACCGAGACCATTTTCCGACGTTAGCGCTCGTCCGAACGTCGTCGTCACGGATTTCTTTTTATTTATTTTTTCTTTCTTTCTTATCCCCCCTGCGGCACTCACACAAATTATACCTTGGTTTTTTTTTTGTTTTTTTTTCTTTCAAAAGACTTTGTAGTCTCAAAAAAGCCATTAGTCTTTTTACTGATTTGAACACGTCAAAAGTTGTTTCACCCAAATGGCCCAAAAAGCGTATTTCTCAAGCAAGTGAACCAAAAGCAAATGTGATTTTTTTTCTTTTGTCCCCCGTCTTATAAGCACCATAGACAAATACTTTGTGTTTTGCCACCAATCCACCTGCCCAAAATCTGCACGCAAACCAAAAATGCTCTCTTTCTTCTAGTTTTCGCCGCCTCAATTTAAACGCTTACTATGTGTAGGAAGACTACGGCAGCCCAGCGAGGCCTACCATTTTACAAAGTAGACAAGCTACTGCATGAAATGAGGGAGCAAAGTTTTTTTTCTCTCTCCCCCTCATATCTGACACAATCTGGGGGCCTACTTTACAAAGCAAGTGAAACCGTGTGGGTCCTGCAGCGCCCTGTATTGGTTGTATATGCGAAGCACAGTACAAGGCCGGAAAAAGCAAGGAAGCATGCAGCCAGCGCACAGGAGAAGAGATGAGAAGAGAGCGCTGAGTGAAAGATAGAAGCGCACCTTAACGGGCACAGGGGTCCAGTGGAGGGAGGGTTGAAATGAAGAAAAGGATGGAAACAGCAAAGGAAGAGACAGCACCAGCAGCACACAAAAAGATCTGACTTTTACCAGAGATGATCAGGGGAAAGCGCGAACGCAGTCCCCCACTACCACAAATTATGCAGTCGAGTTTCCCGCATTTGGGGAAATCGCAGGGGTCAGCACACCCGGAGTGCAATGGATGAGCCTCGCCCTGGGAGAACCACCTTCGTGATCATGGTATCTCCCCTGCCAGGTAAGTATGAGTTGGACTAGGGCTCAGGAGGGCCCCTGCTTGGGCACACCCCCGTCAAGTGAAGGAGGTTGACCGGAGCCATGACAAGTGAACTCTCGGCAGGGGACGGGAAAAGAAAACTGCAGGGAGGCTGCATCTCTTCACGTTGACATGGGAAGGCGGAAGGGTGACTGTTCCTGAAGCACCCCCAAACTATGCGCACAACTAGTGCAAATCCTTCCCAGGGCACACTGCAGCAGATGAATTTGCAGACCGTCATGTCATAAAAGCAGTCGGGCACAGTTACAGTAGCTGCAACCCTCATCTCCATATGAAAAGCAACAGGCAGTGCACCGTCCTATGTCTCAATGGGTTCTTAAATTGGAAAATAAAATATAAAAGGCAGCTTGAGATTTAACCCCCTCGCTGCTGAGGGTTTTCTCATCCTCGCACCGAGACCATTTTCCGACGTTAGCGCTCGTCCGAACGTCGTCGTCACGGATTTCTTTTTATTTATTTTTTCTTTCTTTCTTATCCCCCCTGCGGCACTCACACAAATTATACCTTGGTTTTTGTTTGTTTTTTTTTTCTTTCAAAAGACTTTGTAGTCTCAAAAAAGCCATTAGTCTTTTTACTGATTTGAACACGTCAAAAGTTGTTTCACCCAAATGGCCCAAAAAGCGTATTTCTCAAGCAAGTGAACCAAAAGCAAATGTGATATTTTTTCTTTTGTCCCCCGTCTTATAAGCACCATAGACAAATACTTTGTGTTTTGCCACCAATCCACCTGCCCAAAATCTGCACGCAAACCAAAAATGCTCTCTTTCTTCTAGTTTTCGCCGCCTCAATTTAAACGCTTACTATGTGTAGGAAGACTACGGCAGCCCAGCGAGGCCTACCATTTTACAAAGTAGACAAGCTACTGCATGAAATGAGGGAGCAAAGTTTTTTTTCTCTCTCCCCCTCATATCTGACACAATCTGGGGGCCTACTTTACAAAGCAAGTGAAACCGTGTGGGTCCTGCAGCGCCCTGTATTGGTTGTATATGCGAAGCACAGTACAAGGCCGGAAAAAGCAAGGAAGCATGCAGCCAGCGCACAGGAGAAGAGATGAGAAGAGAGCGCTGAGTGAAAGATAGAAGCGCACCTTAACGGGCACAGGGGTCCAGTGGAGGGAGGGTTGAAATGAAGAAAAGGATGGAAACAGCAAAGGAAGAGACAGCACCAGCAGCACACAAAAAGATCTGACTTTTACCAGAGATGATCAGGGTAAAGCGCGAACGCAGTCCGCCACTACCACAAATTATGCAGTCGAGTTTCCCGCATTTGGGGAAATCGCAGGGGTCAGCACACCCGGAGTGCAATGGATGAGCCTCGCCCTGGGAGAACCACCTTCGTGATCATGGTATCTCCCCTGCCAGGTAAGTATGAGTTGGACTAGGGCTCAGGAGGGCCCCTGCTTGGGCACACCCCCGTCAAGTGAAGGAGGTTGACCGGAGCCATGACAAGTGAACTCTCGGCAGGGGACGGGAAAAGAAAACTGCAGGGAGGCTGCATCTCTTCACGTTGACATGGGAAGGCGGAAGGGTGACTGTTCCTGAAGCACCCCCAAACTATGCGCACAACTAGTGCAAATCCTTCCCAGGGCACACTGCAGCAGATGAATTTGCAGACCGTCATGTCATAAAAGCAGTCGGGCACAGTTACAGTAGCTGCAACCCTCATCTCCATATGAAAAGCAACAGGCAGTGCACCGTCCTATGTCTCAATGGGTTCTTAAATTGGAAAATAAAATATAAAAGGCAGCTTGAGATTTAACCCCCTCGCTGCTGAGGGTTTTCTCATCCTCGCACCGAGACCATTTTCCGACGTTAGCGCTCGTCCGAACGTCGTCGTCACGGATTTCTTTTTATTTATTTTTTCTTTCTTTCTTATCCCCCCTGCGGCACTCACACAAATTATACCTTGGTTTTTGTTTGTTTTTTTTTTCTTTCAAAAGACTTTGTAGTCTCAAAAAAGCCATTAGTCTTTTTACTGATTTGAACACGTCAAAAGTTGTTTCACCCAAATGGCCCAAAAAGCGTATTTCTCAAGCAAGTGAACCAAAAGCAAATGTGATTTTTTTTCTTTTGTCCCCCGTCTTATAAGCACCATAGACAAATACTTTGTGTTTTGCCACCAATCCACCTGCCCAAAATCTGCACGCAAACCAAAAATGCTCTCTTTCTTCTAGTTTTCGCCGCCTCAATTTAAACGCTTACTATGTGTAGGAAGACTACGGCAGCCCAGCGAGGCCTACCATTTTACAAAGTAGACAAGCTACTGCATGAAATGAGGGAGCAAAGTTTTTTTTCTCTCTCCCCCTCATATCTGACACAATCTGGGGGCCTACTTTACAAAGCAAGTGAAACCGTGTGGGTCCTGCAGCGCCCTGTATTGGTTGTTTATGCGAAGCACAGTACAAGGCCGGAAAAAGCAAGGAAGCATGCAGCCAGCGCACAGGAGAAGAGATGAGAAGAGAGCGCTGAGTGAAAGATAGAAGCGCACCTTAACGGGCACAGGGGTCCAGTGGAGGGAGGGTTGAAATGAAGAAAAGGATGGAAACAGCAAAGGAAGAGACAGCACCAGCAGCACACAAAAAGATCTGACTTTTACCAGAGATGATGAGGGGAAAGCGCGAACGCAGTCCCCCACTACCACAAATTATGCAGTCGAGTTTCCCGCATTTGGGGAAATCGCAGGGGTCAGCACACCCGGAGTGCAATGGATGAGCCTCGCCCTGGGAGAACCACCTTCGTGATCATGGTATCTCCCCTGCCAGGTAAGTATGAGCTGGACAAGGGCTCAGGAGGGCCCCTGCTTGGGCACACCCCCGTCAAGTGAAGGAGGTTGACCGGAGCCATGACAAGTGAACTCTCGGCAGGGGACGGGAAAAGAAAACTGCAGGGAGGCTGCATCTCTTCACGTTGACATGGGAAGGCGGAAGGGTGACTGTTCCTGAAGCACCCCCAAACTATGCGCACAACTAGTGCAAATCCTTCCCAGGGCACACTGCAGCAGATTAATTTGCATACCGTCATGTCATAAAAGCAGTCGGACACAGTTACAGTAGCTGCAACCCTCATCTCCATATGAAAAGCAACAGGCAGTGCACCGTCCTATGTCTCAATGGGTTCTTAAATTGGAAAATAAAATATAAAAGGCAGCTTGAGATTTAACCCCCTCGCTGCTGAGGGTTTTCTCATCCTCGCACCGAGACCATTTTCCGACGTTAGCGCTCGTCCGAACGTCGTCGTCACGGATTTCTTGTTATTTATTTTTTCTTTCTTTCTTATCCCCCCTGCGGCACTCACACAAATTATACCTTGGTTTTTGTTTGTTTGTTTTTTCTTTCAAAAGACTTTGTAGTCTCAAAAAAGCCATTAGTCTTTTTACTGATTTGAACACGTCAAAAGTTGTTTCACCCAAATGGCCCAAAAAGCGTATTTCTCAAGCAAGTGAACCAAAAGCAAATGTGATTTTTTTTCTTTTGTCCCCCGTCTTATAAGCACCATAGACAAATACTTTGTGTTTTGCCACCAATCCACCTGCCCAAAATCTGCACGCAAACCAAAAATGCTCTCTTTCTTCTAGTTTTCGCCGCCTCAATTTAAACGCTTACTATGTGTAGGAAGACTACGGCAGCCCAGCGAGGCCTACCATTTTACAAAGTAGACAAGCTACTGCATGAAATGAGGGAGCAAAGTTTTTTTTCTCTCTCCCCCTCATATCTGACACAATCTGGGGGCCTACTTTACAAAGCAAGTGAAACCGTGTGGGTCCTGCAGCGCCCTGTATTGGTTGTATATGCGAAGCACAGTACAAGGCCGGAAAAAGCAAGGAAGCATGCAGCCAGCGCACAGGAGAAGAGATGAGAAGAGAGCGCTGAGTGAAAGATAGAAGCGCACCTTAACGGGCACAGGGGTCCAGTGGAGGGAGGGTTGAAATGAAGAAAAGGATGGAAACAGCAAAGGAAGAGACAGCACCAGCAGCACACAAAAAGATCTGACTTTTACCAGAGATGATGAGGGGAAAGCGCGAACGCAGTCCCCCACTACCACAAATTATGCAGTCGAGTTTCCCGCATTTGGGGAAATCGCAGGGGTCAGCACACCCGGAGTGCAATGGATGAGCCTCGCCCTGGGAGAACCACCTTCGTGATCATGGTATCTCCCCTGCCAGGTAAGTATGAGTTGGACTAGGGCTCAGGAGGGCCCCTGCTTGGGCACACCCCGTCAAGTGAAGGAGGTTGACCGGAGCCATGACAAGTGAACTCTCGGCAGGGGACGGGAAAAGAAAACTGCAGGGAGGCTGCATCTCTTCACGTTGACATGGGAAGGCGGAAGGGTGACTGTTCCTGAAGCACCCCCAAACTATGCGCACAACTAGTGCAAATCCTTCCCAGGGCACACTGCAGCAGATGAATTTGCATACCGTCATGTCATAAAAGCAGTCGGGCACAGTTACAGTAGCTGCAACCCTCATCTCCATATGAAAAGCAACAGGCAGTGCACCGTCCTATGTCTTAATGGGTTCTTAAATTGGAAAATAAAATATAAAAGGCAGCTTGAGATTTAACCCCCTCGCTGCTGAGGGTTTTCTCATCCTCGCACCGAGACCATTTTCCGACGTTAGCGCTCGTCCGAACGTCGTCGTCACGGATTTCTTGTTATTTATTTTTTCTTTCTTTCTTATCCCCCCTGCGGCACTCACACAAATTATACCTTGGTTTTTGTTTGTTTTTTTTTTCTTTCAAAAGACTTTGTAGTCTCAAAAAAGCCATTAGTCTTTTTACTGATTTGAACACGTCAAAAGTTGTTTCACCCAAATGGCCCAAAAAGCGTATTTCTCAAGCAAGTGAACCAAAAGCAAATGTGATTTTTTTTCTTTTGTCCCCCGTCTTATAAGCACCATAGACAAATACTTTGTGTTTTGCCACCAATCCACCTGCCCAAAATCTGCACGCAAACCCAAAATGCTCTCTTTCTTCTAGTTTTCGCCGCCTCAATTTAAACGCTTACTATGTGTAGGAAGACTACGGCAGCCCAGCGAGGCCTACCATTTTACAAAGTAGACAAGCTACTGCATGAAATGAGGGAGCAAAGTTTTTTTTCTCTCTCCCCCTCATATCTGACACAATCTGGGGGCCTACTTTACAAAGCAAGTGAAACCGTGTGGGTCCTGCAGCGCCCTGTATTGGTTGTATATTAGAGATGAGCGGGTTCGGTTTCTTTGAATCCGAACCCGCACGAACTTCACTTTTTTTTTCACGGGTCCGAGCGACTCGGATCTTCCCGCCTTGCTCGGTTAACCCGAGCGCGCCCGAACGTCATCATGACGCTGTCGGATTCTCGCGAGACTCGGATTCTATATAAGGAGCCGCGCGTCGCCGCCATTTTCACACGTGCATTGAGATTGATAGGGAGAGGACGTGGCTGGCGTCCTCTCCATTAGAATAGATTAGAAGAGAGAGAGAGAGAGAGAGATTGTGCAGACAGAGTTTACCACAGTGACCAGTGCAGTTGTTGTTAAGTTAACTTTTATTTAATATATCCGTTCTCTGCTATATCCGTTCTCTGCCTGAAAAAAACGATACACAGCAGTCACACAGTGTGACTCAGTCTGTGTGCACTCAGCTCAGCCCAGTGTGCTGCACATCAATGTATAAAAGCTTATAATAATTGTGGGGGAGACTGGGGAGCACTGCAGGTTGTTATAGCAGGAGCCAGGAGTACATAATATTATATTAATTTAAAATTAAACAGTGCACACTTTTGCTGCAGGAGTGCCACTGCCAGTGTGACTAGTGGTGACCAGTGCCTGACCACCAGTATAGTAGTATATTGTTGTATACTATCTCTTTATCAACCAGTCTATATTAGCAGCAGACACAGTACAGTGCGGTAGTTCACGGCTGTGGCTACCTCTGTGTCGGCAGTCGGCACTCGGCAGGCAGTCCGTCCATCCATAATTGTATAATTATATACCACCTAACCGTGGTATTTTTTTTTCTTTCTTTATACCGTCGTCATAGTCATACTAGTTGTTACGAGTATACTACTATCTCTTTATCAACCAGTGTACAGTGCGGTAGTTCACGGCTGTGGCTACCTCTGTGTCGGCAGTCGGCAGGCAGTCCGTCCATCCATAATTGTATTATTATAATATATACCACCTAACCGTGGTTTTTTTTTCATTCTTTATACCGTCATAGTGTCATACTAGTTGTTACGAGTATACTACTATCTCTTTATCAACCAGTGTACAGTGCGGTAGTTCACGGCTGTGGCTACCTCTGTGTCGGCAGTCGGCAGGCAGTCCGTCCATCCATAATTGTATTATAATATATACCACCTAACCGTGGTTTTTTTTTCAATCTTTTTTTACCGTCATAGTGTCATACTAGTTGTTACGAGTATACTACTATCTCTTTATCAACCAGTGTACAGTGCGGTAGTTCACGGCTGTGGCTACCTCTGTGTCGGCAGTCGGCAGGCAGTCCGTCCATCCATAATTGTATTATAATATATACCACCTAACCGTGGTTTTTTTTTCATTCTTTATACCGTCATAGTCAGTCATACTAGTTGTTACGAGTATACTACTATCTCTTTATCAACCAGTGTACAGTGCGGTAGTTCACGGCTGTGGCTACCTCTGTGTCGGCACTCGGCAGGCAGTCCGTCCATCCATAATTGTATTCTAATATATACCACCTAACCGTGGTTTTTTTTTCATTCTTTATACCGTCATAGTCAGTCATACTAGTTGTTACGAGTATACTACTATCTCTTTATCAACCAGTGTACAGTGCGGTAGTTCACGGCTGTGGCTACCTCTGTGTCGGCACTCGGCAGCCCGTCCATAATTGTATATACCAGTGACCTAACCGTGGTTTTTTTTTCTTTCTTTATACATACATACTAGTTACGAGTATACTATCTCTTTATCAACCAGTCTATATATTAGCAGCAGACACAGTACAGTGCGGTAGTTCACGGCTGTGGCTACCTCTGTGTCGGCACTCGGCAGCCCGTCCATAATTGTATATACCACCTAACCGTGGTTTTTTTTTCTTTCTTTATACATACATACTAGTTACGAGTATACTATCTCTTTATCAACCAGTCTATATATTAGCAGCAGACACAGTACAGTGCGGTAGTTCACGGCTGTGGCTACCTCTGTGTCGGCACTCGGCAGCCCGTCCATAATTGTATATACCAGTGACCTAACCGTGGTTTTTTTTTCTTTCTTTATACATACATACTAGTTACGAGTATACTATCTCTTTATCAACCAGTCTATATATTAGCAGCAGACACAGTACAGTGCGGTAGTTCACGGCTGTGGCTACCTCTGTGTCGGCACTCGGCAGCCCGTCCATAATTGTATATACCAGTGACCTAACCGTGGTTTTTTTTTCTTTCTTTATACATACATACTAGTTACGAGTATACTATCTCTTTATCAACCAGTCTATATATTAGCAGCAGACACAGTACAGTGCGGTAGTTCACGGCTGTGGCTACCTCTGTGTCGGCACTCGGCAGCCCGTCCATAATTGTATATACCACCTAACCGTGGTTTTTTTTTCTTTCTTTATACATACATACTAGTTACGAGTATACTATCTCTTTATCAACCAGTCTATATATTAGCAGCAGACACAGTACAGTGCGGTAGTTCACGGCTGTGGCTACCTCTGTGTCGGCACTCGGCAGCCCGTCCATAATTGTATACTAGTATCCAATCCATCCATCTCCATTGTTTACCTGAGGTGCCTTTTAGTTGTGCCTATTAAAATATGGAGAACAAAAATGCCACTCCTAGATGGGCCCGGTGTTTGTGTCGGCCACTAGGGTCGCTAATCTTACTCACACAGCTACCTCATTGCGCCTCTTTTTTTCTTTGCGTCATGTGCTGTTTGGGGAGGGTTTTTTGGAAGGGACATCCTGCGTGACACTGCAGTGCCACTCCTAGATGGGCCCGGTGTTTGTGTCGGCCACTAGGGTCGCTTATCTTACTCACACAGCGACCTCGGTGCAAATTTTAGGACTAAAAATAATATTGTGAGGTGTGAGGTATTCAGAATAGACTGAAAATGAGTGTAAATTATGGTTTTTGAGGTTAATAATACTTTGGGATCAAAATGACCCCCAAATTCTATGATTTAAGCTGTTTTTTAGTGTTTTTGGAAAAAAACACCCGAATCCAAAACACACCCGAATCCGACAAAAATAATTCGGTGAGGTTTTGCCAAAACGCGTTCGAACCCAAAACACGGCCGCGGAACCGAACCCAAAACCAAAACACAAAACCCGAAAAATTTCAGGCGCTCATCTCTATTGTATATGCGAAGCACAGTACAAGGCCGGAAAAAGCAAGGAAGCATGCAGCCAGCGCACAGGAGAAGAGATGAGAAGAGAGCGCTGAGTGAAAGATAGAAGCGCACCTTAACGGGCACAGGGGTCCAGTGGAGGGAGAGTTGAAATGAAGAAAAGGATGGAAACAGCAAAGGAAGAGACAGCACCAGCAGCACACAAAAAGATCTGACTTTTACCAGAGATGATCAGGGGAAAGCGCGAACGCAGTCCCCCACTACCACAAATTATGCAGTCGAGTTTCCCGCATTTGGGGAAATCACAGGGGTCAGCACACCCGGAGTGCAATGGATGAACCTCGCCCTGGGAGAACCACCTTCGTGATCATGGTATCTCCCCTGCCAGGTAAGTATGAGTTGGACTAGGGCTCAGGAGGGCCCCTGCTTGGGCACACCCCCGTCAAGTGAAGGAGGGTGACCGGAGCCATGAAAAGTGAACTCTCGGCAGGGGACGGGAAAAGAAAACTGCAGGGAGGCTGCATCTCTTCACGTTGACATGGGAAGGCGGAAGGGTGACTGTTCCTGAAGCACCCCCAAACTATGCGCACAACTAGTGCAAATCCTTCCCAGGGCACACTGCAGCAGATGAATTTGCATACCGTCATGTCATAAAAGCAGTCGGGCACAGTTACGGTAGCTGCAACCCTCATCTCCATATGAAAAGCAACAGGCAGTGCACCGTCCTATGTCTCAATGGGTTCTTAAATTGGAAAATAAAATATAAAAGGCAGCTTGAGATTTAACCCCCTCGCTGCTGAGGGTTTTCTCATCCTCGCACCGAGACCATTTTCCGACGTTAGCGCTCGTCCGAACGTCGTCGTCACGGATTTCTTTTTATTTATTTTTTCTTTTTTTCTTATCCCCCCTGCGGCACTCACACAAATTATACCTTGGTTTTTGTTTGTTTTTTTTTTCTTTCAAAAGACTTTGTAGTCTCAAAAAAGCCATTAGTCTTTTTACTGATTTGAACACGTCAAAAGTTGTTTCACCCAAATGGCCCAAAAAGCGTATTTCTCAAGCAAGTGAACCAAAAGCAAATGTGATATTTTTTCTTTTGTCCCCCGTCTTATAAGCACCATAGACAAATACTTTGTGTTTTGCCACCAATCCACCTGCCCAAAATCTGCACGCAAACCAAAAATGCTCTCTTTCTTCTAGTTTTCGCCGCCTCAATTTAAACGCTTACTATGTGTAGGAAGACTACGGCAGCCCAGCGAGGCCTACCATTTTACAAAGTAGACAAGCTACTGCATGAAATGAGGGAGCAAAGTTTTTTTTCTCTCTCCCCCTCATATCTGACACAATCTGGGGGCCTACTTTACAAAGCAAGTGAAACCGTGTGGGTCCTGCAGCGCCCTGTATTGGTTGTATATGCGAAGCACAGTACAAGGCCGGAAAAAGCAAGGAAGCATGCAGCCAGCGCACAGGAGAAGAGATGAGAAGAGAGCGCTGAGTGAAAGATAGAAGCGCACCTTAACGGGCACAGGGGTCCAGTGGAGGGAGGGTTGAAATGAAGAAAAGGATGGAAACAGCAAAGGAAGAGACAGCACCAGCAGCACACAAAAAGATCTGACTTTTACCAGAGATGATCAGGGGAAAGCGCGAACGCAGTCCCCCACTACCACAAATTATGCAGTCGAGTTTCCCGCATTTGGAGAAATCGCAGGGGTCAGCACACCCGGAGTGCAATGGATGAGCCTCGCCCTGGGAGAACCACCTTCGTGATCATGGTATCTCCCCTGCCAGGTAAGTATGAGTTGGACTAGGGCTCAGGAGGGCCCCTGCTTGGGCACACCCCCGTCAAGTGAAGGAGGTTGACCGGAGCCATGACAAGTGAACTCTCGGCAGGGGACGGGAAAAGAAAACTGCAGGGAGGCTGCATCTCTTCACGTTGACATGGGAAGGCGGAAGGGTGACTGTTCCTGAAGCACCCCCAAACTATGCGCACAACTAGTGCAAATCCTTCCCAGGGCACACTGCAGCAGATTAATTTGCATACCGTCATGTCATAAAAGCAGTCGGGCACAGTTACAGTAGCTGCAACCCTCATCTCCATATGAAAAGCAACAGGCAGTGCACCGTCCTATGTCTCAATGGGTTCTTAAATTGGAAAATAAAATATAAAAGGCAGCTTGAGATTTAACCCCCTCGCTGCTGAGGGTTTTCTCATCCTCGCACCGAGACCATTTTCCGACGTTAGCGCTCGTCCGAACGTCGTCGTCACGGATTTCTTTTTATTTATTTTTTCTTTCTTTCTTATCCCCCCTGCGGCACTCACACAAATTATACCTTGGTTTTTGTTTGTTTGTTTTTTCTTTCAAAAGACTTTGTAGTCTCAAAAAAGCCATTAGTCTTTTTACTGATTTGAACACGTCAAAAGTTGTTTCACCCAAATGGCCCAAAAAGCGTATTTCTCAAGCAAGTGAACCAAAAGCAAATGTGATTTTTTTTCTTTTGTCCCCCGTCTTATAAGCACCATAGACAAATACTTTGTGTTTTGCCACCAATCCACCTGCCCAAAATCTGCACGCAAACCCAAAATGCTCTCTTTCTTCTAGTTTTCGCCGCCTCAATTTAAACGCTTACTATGTGTAGGAAGACTACGGCAGCCCAGCGAGGCCTACCATTTTACAAAGTAGACAAGCTACTGCATGAAATGAGGGAGCAAAGTTTTTTTTCTCTCTCCCCCTCATATCTGACACAATCTGGGGGCCTACTTTACAAAGCAAGTGAAACCGTGTGGGTCCTGCAGCGCCCTGTATTGGTTGTATATGCGAAGCACAGTACAAGGCCGGAAAAAGCAAGGAAGCATGCAGCCAGCGCACAGGAGAAGAGATGAGAAGAGAGCGCTGAGTGAAAGATAGAAGCACACCTTAACGGGCACAGGGGTCCAGTGGAGGGAGGGTTGAAATGAAGAAAAGGATGGAAACAGCAAAGGAAGAGACAGCACCAGCAGCACACAAAAAGATCTGACTTTTACCAGAGATGATCAGGGGAAAGCGCGCACGCAGTCCCCCACTACCACAAATTATGCAGTCGAGTTTCCCGCATTTGGGGAAATCGCAGGGGTCAGCACACCCGGAGTGCAATGGATGTGCCTCGCCCTGGGAGAACCACCTTCGTGATCATGGTATCTCCCCTGCCAGGTAAGTATGAGTTGGACTAGGGCTCAGGAGGGCCCCTGCTTGGGCACACCCCCGTCAAGTGAAGGAGGTTGACCGGAGCCATGACAAGTGAACTCTCGGCAGGGGACGGGAAAAGAAAACTGCAGGGAGGCTGCATCTCTTCACGTTGACATGGGAAGGCGGAAGGGTGACTGTTCCTGAAGCACCCCCAAACTATGCGCACAACTAGTGCAAATCCTTCCCAGGGCACACTGCAGCAGATTAATTTGCATACCGTCATGTCATAAAAGCAGTCGGGCACAGTTACAGTAGCTGCAACCCTCATCTCCATATGAAAAGCAACAGGCAGTGCACCGTCCTATGTCTCAATGGGTTCTTAAATTGGAAAATAAAATATAAAAGGCAGCTTGAGATTTAACCCCCTCGCTGCTGAGGGTTTTCTCATCCTCGCACCGAGACCATTTTCCGACGTTAGCGCTCGTCCGAACGTCGTCGTCACGGATTTCTTTTTATTTATTTTTTCTTTCTTTCTTATCCCCCCTGCGGCACTCACACAAATTATACCTTGGTTTTTGTTTGTTTGTTTTTTCTTTCAAAAGACTTTGTAGTCTCAAAAAAGCCATTAGTCTTTTTACTGATTTGAACACGTCAAAAGTTGTTTCACCCAAATGGCCCAAAAAGCGTATTTCTCAAGCAAGTGAACCAAAAGCAAATGTGATTTTTTTTCTTTTGTCCCCCGTCTTATAAGCACCATAGACAAATACTTTGTGTTTTGCCACCAATCCACCTGCCCAAAATCTGCACGCAAACCCAAAATGCTCTCTTTCTTCTAGTTTTCGCAGCCTCAATTTAAACGCTTACTATGTGTAGGAAGACTACGGCAGCCCAGCGAGGCCTACCATTTTACAAAGTAGACAAGCTACTGCATGAAATGAGGGAGCAAATTTTTTTTTCTCTCTCCCCCTCATATCTGACACAATCTGGGGGCCTACTTTACAAAGCAAGTGAAACCGTGTGGGTCCTGCAGCGCCCTGTATTGGTTGTATATGCGAAGCACAGTACAAGGCCGGAAAAAGCAAGGAAGCATGCAGCCAGCGCACAGGAGAAGAGATGAGAAGAGAGCGCTGAGTGAAAGATAGAAGCGCACCTTAACGGGCACAGGGGTCCAGTGGAGGGAGGGTTGAAATGAAGAAAAGGATGGAAACAGCAAAGGAAGAGACAGCACCAGCAGCACACAAAAAGATCTGACTTTTACCAGAGATGATCAGGGGAAAGCGCGAACGCAGTCCCCCACTACCACAAATTATGCAGTCGAGTTTCCCGCATTTGGGGAAATCGCAGGGGTCAGCACACCCGGAGTGCAATGGATGAGCCTCGCCCTGGGAGAACCACCTTCGTGATCATGGTATCTCCCCTGCCAGGTAAGTATGAGTTGGACTAGGGCTCAGGAGGGCCCCTGCTTGGGCACACCCCCGTCAAGTGAAGGAGGTTGACCGGAGCCATGACAAGTGAACTCTCGGCAGGGGACGGGAAAAGAAAACTGCAGGGAGGCTGCATTTCTTCACGTTGACATGGGAAGGCGGAAGGGTGACTGTTCCTGAAGCACCCCCAAACTATGCGCACAACTAGTGCAAATCCTTCCCAGGGCACACTGCAGCAGATGAATT
The DNA here is from genome assembly GCF_028390025.1 of Pseudophryne corroboree. Taxonomy (NCBI): domain Eukaryota; kingdom Metazoa; phylum Chordata; class Amphibia; order Anura; family Myobatrachidae; genus Pseudophryne; species Pseudophryne corroboree. The sequence goes on from NC_086444.1 coordinate 117,631,963, forward strand.
TGCATACCGTCATGTCATAAAAGCAGTCGGGCACAGTTACAGTAGCTGCAACCCTCATCTCCATATGAAAAGCAACAGGCAGTGCACCGTCCTATGTCTCAATGGGTTCTTAAATTGGAAAATAAAATATAAAAGGCAGCTTGAGATTTAACCCCCTCGCTGCTGAGGGTTTTCTCATCCTCGCACCGAGACCATTTTCCGACGTTAGCGCTCGTCCGAACGTCGTCGTCACGGATTTCTTTTTATTTATTTTTTCTTTCTTTCTTATCCCCCCTGCGGCACTCACACAAATTATACCTTGGTTTTTGTTTGTTTTTTTTTTCTTTCAAAAGACTTTGTAGTCTCAAAAAAGCCATTAGTCTTTTTACTGATTTGAACACGTCAACAGTTGTTTCACCCAAATGGCCCAAAAAGCGTATTTCTCAAGCAAGTGAACCAAAAGCAAATGTGATTTTTTTTCTTTTGTCCCCCGTCTTATAAGCACCATAGACAAATACTTTGTGTTTTGCCACCAATCCACCTGCCCAAAATCTGCACGCAAACCAAAAATGCTCTCTTTCTTCTAGTTTTCGCCGCCTCAATTTAAACGCTTACTATGTGTAGGAAGACTACGGCAGCCCAGCGAGGCCTACCATTTTACAAAGTAGACAAGCTACTGCATGAAATGAGGGAGCAAAGTTTTTTTTCTCTCTCCCCCTCATATCTGACACAATCTGGGGGCCTACTTTACAAAGCAAGTGAAACCGTGTGGGTCCTGCAGCGCCCTGTATTGGTTGTATATGCGAAGCACAGTACAAGGCCGGAAAAAGCAAGGAAGCATGCAGCCAGCGCACAGGAGAAGAGATGAGAAGAGAGCGCTGAGTGAAAGATAGAAGCGCACCTTAACTGGCACAGGGGTCCAGTGGAGGGAGGGTTGAAATGAAGAAAAGGATGGAAACAGCAAAGGAAGAGACAGCACCAGCAGCACACAAAAAGATCTGACTTTTACCAGAGATGATCAGGGGAAAGCGCGAACGCAGTCCCCCACTACCACAAATTATGCAGTCGAGTTTCCCGCATTTGGGGAAATCGCAGGGGTCAGCACACCCGGAGTGCAATGGATGAGCCTCGTCCTGGGAGAACCACCTTCGTGATCATGGTATCTCCCCTGCCAGGTAAGTATGAGTTGGACTAGGGCTCAGGAGGGCCCCTGCTTGGGCACACCCCCGTCAAGTGAAGGAGGTTGACCGGAGCCATGACAAGTGAACTCTCGGCAGGGGACGGGAAAAGAAAACTGCAGGGAGGCTGCATCTCTTCACATTGACATGGGAAGGCGGAAGGGTGACTGTTCCTGAAGCACCCCCAAACTATGCGCACAACTAGTGCAAATCCTTCCCAGGGCACACTGCAGCAGATGAATTTGCATACCGTCATGTCATAAAAGCAGTCGGGCACAGTTACAGTAGCTGCAACCCTCATCTCCATATGAAAAGCAACAGGCAGTGCACCGTCCTATGTCTCAATGGGTTCTTAAATTGGAAAATAAAATATAAAAGGCAGCTTGAGATTTAACCCCCTCGCTGCTGAGGGTTTTCTCATCCTCGCACCGAGACCATTTTCCGACGTTAGCGCTCGTCCGAACGTCGTCGTCACGGATTTCTTTTTATTTATTTTTTCTTTCTTTCTTATCCCCCCTGCGGCACTCACACAAATTATACCTTGGTTTTTGTTTGTTTTTTTTTCTTTCAAAAGACTTTGTAGTCTCAAAAAAGCCATTAGTCTTTTTACTGATTTGAACACGTCAAAAGTTGTTTCACCCAAATGGCCCAAAAAGCGTATTTCTCAAGCAAGTGAACCAAAAGCAAATGTGATTTTTTTTCTTTTGTCCCCCGTCTTATAAGCACCATAGACAAATACTTTGTGTTTTGCCACCAATCCACCTGCCCAAAATCTGCACGCAAACCAAAAATGCTCTCTTTCTTCTAGTTTTCGCCGCCTCAATTTAAACGCTTACTATGTGTAGGAAGACTACGGCAGCCCAGCGAGGCCTACCATTTTACAAAGTAGACAAGCTACTGCATGAAATGAGGGAGCAAAGTTTTTTTCTCTCTCCCCCTCATATCTGACACAATCTGGGGGCCTACTTTACAAAGCAAGTGAAACCGTGTGGGTCCTGCAGCGCCCTGTATTGGTTGTATATGCGAAGCACAGTACAAGGCCGGAAAAAGCAAGGAAGCATGCAGCCAGCGCACAGGAGAAGAGATGAGAAGAGAGCGCTGAGTGAAAGATAGAAGCGCACCTTAACGGGCACAGGGGTCCAGTGGAGGGAGGGTTGAAATGAAGAAAAGGATGGAAACAGCAAAGGAAGAGACAGCACCAGCAGCACACAAAAAGATCTGACTTTTACCAGAGATGATCAGGGGAAAGCGCGAACGCAGTCCCCCACTACCACAAATTATGCAGTCGAGTTTCCCGCATTTGGGGAAATCGCAGGGGTCAGCACACCCGGAGTGCAATGGATGTGCCTCGCCCTGGGAGAACCACCTTCGTGATCATGGTATCTCCCCTGCCAGGTAAGTATGAGTTGGACTAGGGCTCAGGAGGGCCCCTGCTTGGGCACACCCCCGTCAAGTGAAGGAGGTTGACCGGAGCCATGACAAGTGAACTCTCGGCAGGGGACGGGAAAAGAAAACTGCAGGGAGGCTGCATCTCTTCACGTTGACATGGGAAGGCGGAAGGGTGACTGTTCCTGAAGCACCCCCAAACTATGCGCACAACTAGTGCAAATCCTTCCCAGGGCACACTGCAGCAGATTAATTTGCATACCGTCATGTCATAAAAGCAGTCGGGCACAGTTACAGTAGCTGCAACCCTCATCTCCATATGAAAAGCAACAGGCAGTGCACCGTCCTATGTCTCAATGGGTTCTTAAATTGGAAAATAAAATATAAAAGGCAGCTTGAGATTTAACCCCCTCGCTGCTGAGGGTTTTCTCATCCTCGCACCGAGACCATTTTCCGACGTTAGCGCTCGTCCGAACGTCGTCGTCACGGATTTCTTTTTATTTATTTTTTCTTTCTTTCTTATCCCCCCTGCGGCACTCACACAAATTATACCTTGGTTTTTGTTTGTTTGTTTTTTCTTTCAAAAGACTTTGTAGTCTCAAAAAAGCCATTAGTCTTTTTACTGATTTGAACACGTCAAAAGTTGTTTCACCCAAATGGCCCAAAAAGCGTATTTCTCAAGCAAGTGAACCAAAAGCAAATGTGATTTTTTTTCTTTTGTCCCCCGTCTTATAAGCACCATAGACAAATACTTTGTGTTTTGCCACCAATCCACCTGCCCAAAATCTGCACGCAAACCCAAAATGCTCTCTTTCTTCTAGTTTTCGCAGCCTCAATTTAAACGCTTACTATGTGTAGGAAGACTACGGCAGCCCAGCGAGGCCTACCATTTTACAAAGTAGACAAGCTACTGCATGAAATGAGGGAGCAAAGTTTTTTTTCTCTCTCCCCCTCATATCTGACACAATCTGGGGGCCTACTTTACAAAGCAAGTGAAACCGTGTGGGTCCTGCAGCGCCCTGTATTGGTTGTATATGCGAAGCACAGTACAAGGCCGGAAAAAGCAAGGAAGCATGCAGCCAGCGCACAGGAGAAGAGATGAGAAGAGAGCGCTGAGTGAAAGATAGAAGCGCACCTTAACGGGCACAGGGGTCCAGTGGAGGGAGGGTTGAAATGAAGAAAAGGATGGAAACAGCAAAGGAAGAGACAGCACCAGCAGCACACAAAAAGATCTGACTTTTACCAGAGATGATCAGGGGAAAGCGCGAACGCAGTCCCCCACTACCACAAATTATGCAGTCGAGTTTCCCGCATTTGGGGAAATCGCAGGGGTCAGCACACCCGGAGTGCAATGGATGAGCCTCGCCCTGGGAGAACCACCTTCGTGATCATGGTATCTCCCCTGCCAGGTAAGTATGAGTTGGACTAGGGCTCAGGAGGGCCCCTGCTTGGGCACACCCCCGTCAAGTGAAGGAGGTTGACCGGAGCCATGACAAGTGAACTCTCGGCAGGGGACGGGAAAAGAAAACTGCAGGGAGGCTGCATTTCTTCACGTTGACATGGGAAGGCGGAAGGGTGACTGTTCCTGAAGCACCCCCAAACTATGCGCACAACTAGTGCAAATCCTTCCCAGGGCACACTGCAGCAGATGAATTTGCATACCGTCATGTCATAAAAGCAGTCGGGCACAGTTACAGTAGCTGCAACCCTCATCTCCATATGAAAAGCAACAGGCAGTGCACCGTCCTATGTCTCAATGGGTTCTTAAATTGGAAAATAAAATATAAAAGGCAGCTTGAGATTTAACCCCCTCGCTGCTGAGGGTTTTCTCATCCTCGCACCGAGACCATTTTCCGACGTTAGCGCTCGTCCGAACGTCGTCGTCACGGATTTCTTTTTATTTATTTTTTCTTTCTTTCTTATCCCCCCTGCGGCACTCACACAAATTATACCTTGGTTTTTGTTTGTTTTTTTTTTCTTTCAAAAGACTTTGTAGTCTCAAAAAAGCCATTAGTCTTTTTACTGATTTGAACACGTCAACAGTTGTTTCACCCAAATGGCCCAAAAAGCGTATTTCTCAAGCAAGTGAACCAAAAGCAAATGTGATTTTTTTTCTTTTGTCCCCCGTCTTATAAGCACCATAGACAAATACTTTGTGTTTTGCCACCAATCCACCTGCCCAAAATCTGCACGCAAACCAAAAATGCTCTCTTTCTTCTAGTTTTCGCCGCCTCAATTTAAACGCTTACTATGTGTAGGAAGACTACGGCAGCCCAGCGAGGCCTACCATTTTACAAAGTAGACAAGCTACTGCATGAAATGAGGGAGCAAAGTTTTTTTTCTCTCTCCCCCTCATATCTGACACAATCTGGGGGCCTACTTTACAAAGCAAGTGAAACCGTGTGGGTCCTGCAGCGCCCTGTATTGGTTGTATATGCGAAGCACAGTACAAGGCCGGAAAAAGCAAGGAAGCATGCAGCCAGCGCACAGGAGAAGAGATGAGAAGAGAGCGCTGAGTGAAAGATAGAAGCGCACCTTAACTGGCACAGGGGTCCAGTGGAGGGAGGGTTGAAATGAAGAAAAGGATGGAAACAGCAAAGGAAGAGACAGCACCAGCAGCACACAAAAAGATCTGACTTTTACCAGAGATGATCAGGGGAAAGCGCGAACGCAGTCCCCCACTACCACAAATTATGCAGTCGAGTTTCCCGCATTTGGGGAAATCGCAGGGGTCAGCACACCCGGAGTGCAATGGATGAGCCTCGTCCTGGGAGAACCACCTTCGTGATCATGGTATCTCCCCTGCCAGGTAAGTATGAGTTGGACTAGGGCTCAGGAGGGCCCCTGCTTGGGCACACCCCCGTCAAGTGAAGGAGGTTGACCGGAGCCATGACAAGTGAACTCTCGGCAGGGGACGGGAAAAGAAAACTGCAGGGAGGCTGCATCTCTTCACATTGACATGGGAAGGCGGAAGGGTGACTGTTCCTGAAGCACCCCCAAACTATGCGCACAACTAGTGCAAATCCTTCCCAGGGCACACTGCAGCAGATGAATTTGCATACCGTCATGTCATAAAAGCAGTCGGGCACAGTTACAGTAGCTGCAACCCTCATCTCCATATGAAAAGCAACAGGCAGTGCACCGTCCTATGTCTCAATGGGTTCTTAAATTGGAAAATAAAATATAAAAGGCAGCTTGAGATTTAACCCCCTCGCTGCTGAGGGTTTTCTCATCCTCGCACCGAGACCATTTTCCGACGTTAGCGCTCGTCCGAACGTCGTCGTCACGGATTTCTTTTTATTTATTTTTTCTTTCTTTCTTATCCCCCCTGCGGCACTCACACAAATTATACCTTGGTTTTTGTTTGTTTTTTTTTCTTTCAAAAGACTTTGTAGTCTCAAAAAAGCCATTAGTCTTTTTACTGATTTGAACACGTCAAAAGTTGTTTCACCCAAATGGCCCAAAAAGCGTATTTCTCAAGCAAGTGAACCAAAAGCAAATGTGATTTTTTTTCTTTTGTCCCCCGTCTTATAAGCACCATAGACAAATACTTTGTGTTTTGCCACCAATCCACCTGCCCAAAATCTGCACGCAAACCAAAAATGCTCTCTTTCTTCTAGTTTTCGCCGCCTCAATTTAAACGCTTACTATGTGTAGGAAGACTACGGCAGCCCAGCGAGGCCTACCATTTTACAAAGTAGACAAGCTACTGCATGAAATGAGGGAGCAAAGTTTTTTTCTCTCTCCCCCTCATATCTGACACAATCTGGGGGCCTACTTTACAAAGCAAGTGAAACCGTGTGGGTCCTGCAGCGCCCTGTATTGGTTGTTTATGCGAAGCACAGTACAAGGCCGGAAAAAGCAAGGAAGCATGCAGCCAGCGCACAGGAGAAGAGATGAGAAGAGAGCGCTGAGTGAAAGATAGAAGCGCACCTTAACGGGCACAGGGGTCCAGTGGAGGGAGGGTTGAAATGAAGAAAAGGATGGAAACAGCAAAGGAAGAGACAGCACCAGCAGCACACAAAAAGATCTGACTTTTACCAGAGATGATCAGGGGAAAGCGCGAACGCAGTCCCCCACTACCACAAATTATGCAGTCGAGTTTCCCGCATTTGGGGAAATCGCAGGGGTCAGCACACCCGGAGTGCAATGGATGAGCCTCGCCCTGGGAGACAGAGCCGGCCTTAGGCATAGGCAAACTAGGCAAATGCCTAGGGCATTTGGTATGCTTAGGGGCACCAGCAGCTCCTGCTGATTAAAATGATATGCGGCATGCCTATATTCTGTGTGTAACTGCGGCTGTATCTGGATACGAAATGCTACGTTGCGTGTATCCCTGGAAATCACTGTAATGTAGCATTTCGTATGCAGATACAGCTGCAGTTGCACATGCATGCTGCATATAATTTTAATCAGCAGAAGCTGCTTGTGCTTTCTAGCCATATAGTAATGCAAATAATATGCATTTTCATAAACAAAAGGTGCCCGACGTTAGCAGAGCTGCCAGCTGACTCATGCCAGGCATCTGCTGCAGAACTAGCGGCAGTGCTAGGGGGCACCAGCCAAAATCTTGCCTAGGGCATCATATTGGTTAGGGCCGGCTCTGCTGGGAGAACCACCTTCGTGATCATGGTATCTCCCCTGCCAGGTAAGTATGAGTTGGACTAGGGCTCAGGAGGGCCCCTGCTTGGGCACACCCCCGTCAAGTGAAGGAGGTTGACCGGAGCCATGACAAGTGAACTCTCGGCAGGGGACGGGAAAAGAAAACTGCAGGGAGGCTGCATCTCTTCACGTTGACATGGGAAGGCGGAAGGGTGACTGTTCCTGAAGCACCCCCAAACTATGCGCACAACTAGTGCAAATCCTTCCCAGGGCACACTGCAGCAGATGAATTTGCATACCGTCATGTCATAAAAGCAGTCGGGCACAGTTACAGTAGCTGCAACCCTCATCTCCATATGAAAAGCAACAGGCAGTGCACCGTCCTATGTCTCAATGGGTTCTTAAATTGGAAAATAAAATATAAAAGGCAGCTTGAGATTTAACCCCCTCGCTGCTGAGGGTTTTCTCATCCTCGCACCGAGACCATTTTCCGACGTTAGCGCTCGTCCGAACGTCGTCGTCACGGATTTCTTTTTATTTATTTTTTCTTTTTTTCTTATCCCCCCTGCGGCACTCACACAAATTATACCTTGGTTTTTGTTTGTTTTTTTTTTCTTTCAAAAGACTTTGTAGTCTCAAAAAAGCCATTAGTCTTTTTACTGATTTGAACACGTCAAAAGTTGTTTCACCCAAATGGCCCAAAAAGCGTATTTCTCAAGCAAGTGAACCAAAAGCAAATGTGATATTTTTTCTTTTGTCCCCCGTCTTATAAGCACCATAGACAAATACTTTGTGTTTTGCCACCAATCCACCTGCCCAAAATCTGCACGCAAACCAAAAATGCTCTCTTTCTTCTAGTTTTCGCCGCCTCAATTTAAACGCTTACTATGTGTAGGAAGACTACGGCAGCCCAGCGAGGCCTACCATTTTACAAAGTAGACAAGCTACTGCATGAAATGAGGGAGCAAAGTTTTTTTTCTCTCTCCCCCTCATATCTGACACAATCTGGGGGCCTACTTTACAAAGCAAGTGAAACCGTGTGGGTCCTGCAGCGCCCTGTATTGGTTGTATATGCGAAGCACAGTACAAGGCCGGAAAAAGCAAGGAAGCATGCAGCCAGCGCACAGGAGAAGAGATGAGAAGAGAGCGCTGAGTGAAAGATAGAAGCGGACCTTAACGGGCACAGGGGTCCAGTGGAGGGAGGGTTGAAATGAAGAAAAGGATGGAAACAGCAAAGGAAGAGACAGCACCAGCAGCACACAAAAAGATCTGACTAGGGATGGACATCGATGGTCGATGTTTCCGAACCATCGATGTTTTCGTTTCGATGGTAGTGTTTTTAGCATTTAATGATGCCCTCTCGATGTTTTTCACCATCGAATGATAGTCATTCGATGGTCTTCCGATGGTGGCTTGTTTTTTTCTAATTCCAAATAGCTATGCCTCCCCTTGCTGCTGTGTCTATCAGGGAAACTTCCTAAGTCCGTTGGAGGCTGTCTATTTCAGACATGAGCCTGCTCAGCCAGTCCCCTCACCCCCTCCCCTCTCTAGGCTGCTGCTAGGCAACAGGACCCACTGCAAGCTCTGATTGGCTCTCACTGACTCAGAGAGCCAATCAGATCCCAGACCTTACCCTGCAGCAGCAGAAGCCACAGACACACGGAGCTCAGGAGGATTCAGAGGAGACAGAGTGACATCACTGATATTTATATCACTCCAGCTATACACCACCACTGATCAGGGGGAATAATTTAGGAGGGCTATGGACAAAGTCCTTGCTTGAGTATGTTTTGGACTGTGGGAAAAACCAAGAGAAAACACAAAAAACATGGAAAGAACATACAAACTCCACACCATAATCATCGGAATTGGTCCCATGTGAGACAGCAAGGCAAACCGTGCACTGAGCAAGTTGCCATCCACATTATTGTAAGAAATTCCCAGCCGGTACGCCGTACCGCCGGGTTGTCCACAATACTGCATTCCGCTGGCTTTGTTCTGTTTGAGGGGAGGAGAGCGCAGCGCAGCGCCTCCTCTGCCCCTCAATTCTCTTGGATGCCCAGTCTCACTCTCCATCGGCGGCGGCGCGGTCAATCTGAATAAGGCACCGGTTTACTAGCCAATCAGAGCTCATGGACCGGCAGCTGCAGCTCCTGATTGGCTGCCGGTCCGCGAGCTCTGATTGGCTAACGAACCGGCGCATCATTTCAGATTGACCCCGCCGCCGTTGGAGAGTGAGACCGGGCATCAAAGAGAATTGAGGGGCAAGAGAGACGCTATGCTGCGCTCTCCGCCCCTCACATAGAAGAAACAGAGCCAGCGGTAAGGGGTGGGGGGCAATGAGCGCACAGTGGGACAATGTATATCTGCCACAGGGGGGCATTGTATATCTGGCACTGTGGGGGCAATGTATATCTGGCACTGTGGGGACATTGTATATCTGGCACAGTGGGGGCAATGTATCTCTGGCACTGTGGGGGCATTGTATATCTGACACAGTGGGGGCATTGTATATCTGGCACTGTGGGGGCAATGTATATCTGGCACTGTGGGGGCATTGTATATCTGGCACTGTGGGGGCATTGCATATCTGGCATAGTGGGGGCAATGTATCTCTGGCACTGTGGGGGCATTGTATATCTGGCATAGTGGGGGCATTGTATATTTGGCACAGTGGGGGCAATGTTACTTCATCATTGGGCATTGTGTGTGTATATTATATATGTATATTATACACACAATGTCCAGTGATAAAGTAATATGTTGCTCAGAGTCTGGCCCTGCCCCCGATCCCAATTCCCACATTGCAAACGAAAATGCAGGCTTTTGCGCATGAACTAGTCATATAAATAGTTTTCACCATCGAATACTTTTGATGTGATGGTTAGTAACCATTGCATCGAAAGTTTCAATGGTGGAGCATTGCCATCATATGATGGTTTGCTTTCGATGTCCATCCCTAGATCTGACTTTTACCAGAGATGATCAGGGGAAAGCGCGAACGCAGTCCCCCACTACCACAAATTATGCAGTCGAGTTTCCCGCATTTGGGGAAATCACAGGGGTCAGCACACCCGGAGTGCAATGGATGAGCCTCGCCCTGGGAGAACCACCTTCGTGATCATGGTATCTCCCCTGCCAGGTAAATATGAGTTGGACTAGGGCTCAGGAGGGCCCCTGCTCGGGCACACCCCCGTCAAGTGAAGGAGGTTGACCGGAGCCATGACAAGTGAACTCTCGGCAGGGGACGGGAAAAGAAAACTGCAGGGAGGCTGCATCTCTTCACGTTGACATGGGAAGGCGGAAGGGTGACTGTTCCTGAAGCACCCCCAAACTATGCGCACAACTAGTGCAAATCCTTCCCAGGGCACACTGCAGCAGATGAATTTGCATACCGTCATGTCATAAAAGCAGTCGGGCACAGTTACAGTAGCTGCAATCCTCTTCTCCATATGAAAAGCAACAGGCAGTGCACCGTCCTATGTCTCAATGGGTTCTTAAATTGGAAAATAAAATATAAAAGGCAGCTTGAGATTTAGCCCCCTCGCTGCTGAGGGTTTTCTCATCCTCGCACCGAGACCATTTTCCGACGTTAGCGCTCGTCCGAACATCGTCGTCACGGATTTCTTTTTATTTATTTTTTCTTTTTTTCTTATCCCCCCTGCGGCACTCACACAAATTATACCTTGGTTTTTGTTTGTTTTTTTTTTCTTTCAAAAGACTTTGTAGTCTCAAAAAAGCCATTAGTCTTTTTACTGATTTGAACACGTCAAAAGTTGTTTCACCCAAATGGCCCAAAAAGCGTATTTCTCAAGCAAGTGAACCAAAAGCAAATGTGATATTTTTTCTTTTGTCCCCCGTCTTATAAGCACCATAGACAAATACTTTGTGTTTTGCCACCAATCCACCTGCCCAAAATCTGCACGCAAACCAAAAATGCTCTCTTTCTTCTAGTTTTCGCCGCCTCAATTTAAACGCTTACTATGTGTAGGAAGACTACGGCAGCCCAGCGAGGCCTACCATTTTACAAAGTAGACAAGCTACTGCATGAAATGAGGGAGCAAAGTTTTTTTTCTCTCTCCCCCTCATATCTGACACAATCTGGGGGCCTACTTTACAAAGCAAGTGAAACCGTGTGGGTCCTGCAGCGCCCTGTATTGGTTGTATATGCGAAGCACAGTACAAGGCCGGAAAAAGCAAGGAAGCATGCAGCCAGCGCACAGGAGAAGAGATGAGAAGAGAGCGCTGAGTGAAAGATAGAAGCGCACCTTAACGGGCACAGGGGTCCAGTGGAGGGAGGGTTGAAATGAAGAAAAGGATGGAAACAGCAAAGGAAGAGACAGCACCAGCAGCACACAAAAAGATCTGACTTTTACCAGAGATGATCAGGGGAAAGCGCGAACGCAGTCCCCCACTACCACAAATTATGCAGTCGAGTTTCCCGCATTTGGGGAAATCGCAGGGGTCAGCACACCCGGAGTGCAATGGATGAGCCTCGCCCTGGGAGAACCACCTTCGTGATCATGGTATCTCCCCTGCCAGGTAAGTATGAGTTGGACTAGGGCTCAGGAGGGCCCCTGCTTGGGCACACCCCCGTCAAGTGAAGGAGGTTGACCGGAGCCATGACAAGTGAACTCTCGGCAGGGGACGGGAAAAGAAAACTGCAGGGAGGCTGCATCTCTTCACGTTGACATGGGAAGGCGGAAGGGTGACTGTTCCTGAAGCACCCCCAAACTATGCGCACAACTAGTGCAAATCCTTCCCAGGGCACACTGCAGCAGATGAATTTGCATACCGTCATGTCATAAAAGCAGTCGGGCACAGTTACAGTAGCTGCAACCCTCATCTCCATATGAAAAGCAACAGGCAGTGCACCGTCCTATGTCTCAATGGGTTCTTAAATTGGAAAATAAAATATAAAAGGCAGCTTGAGATTTAACCCCCTCGCTGCTGAGGGTTTTCTCATCCTCGCACCGAGACCATTTTCCGACGTTAGCGCTCGTCCGAACGTCGTCGTCACGGATTTATTTTTATTTATTTTTTCTTTCTTTCTTATCCCCCCTGCGGCACTCACACAAATTATACCTTGGTTTTTGTTTTTTGTTTTTTTCTTTCAAAAGACTTTGTAGTCTCAAAAAAGCCATTAGTCTTTTTACTGATTTGAACACGTCAAAAGTTGTTTCACCCAAATGGCCCAAAAAGCGTATTTCTCAAGCAAGTGAACCAAAAGCAAATGTGATTTTTTTTCTTTTGTCCCCCGTCTTATAAGCACCATAGACAAATACTTTGTGTTTTGCCACCAATCCACCTGCCCAAAATCTGCACGCAAACCAAAAATGCTCTCTTTCTTCTAGTTTTCGCCGCCTCAATTTAAACGCTTACTATGTGTAGGAAGACTACGGCAGCCCAGCGAGGCCTACCATTTTACAAAGTAGACAAGCTACTGCATGAAATGAGGGAGCAAAGTTTTTTTTCTCTCTCCCCCTCATATCTGACACAATCTGGGGGCCTACTTTACAAAGCAAGTGAAACCGTGTGGGTCCTGCAGCGCCCTGTATTGGTTGTTTATGCGAAGCACAGTACAAGGCCGGAAAAAGCAAGGAAGCATGCAGCCAGCGCACAGGAGAAGAGATGAGAAGAGAGCGCTGAGTGAAAGATAGAAGCGCACCTTAATGGGCACAGGGGTCCAGTGGAGGGAGGGTTGAAATGAAGAAAAGGATGGAAACAGCAAAGGAAGAGACAGCACCAGCAGCACACAAAAAGATCTGACTTTTACCAGAGATGATCAGGGGAAAGCGCGAACGCAGTCCCCCACTACCACAAATTATGCAGTCGAGTTTCCCGCATTTGGGGAAATCGCAGGGGTCAGCACACCCGGAGTGCAATGGATGAGCCTCGCCCTGGGAGACAGAGCCGGCCTTAGGCATAGGCAAACTAGGCAAATGCCTAGGGCATTTGGTATGCTTAGGGGCACCAGCAGCTCCTGCTGATTAAAATGATATGCGGCATGCCTATATTCTGTGTGTAACTGCGGCTGTATCTGGATACGAAATGCTACGTTGCGTGTATCCTTGGAAATCACTGTAATGTAGCATTTCGTATGCAGATACAGCTGCAGTTGCACATGCATGCTGCATATAATTTTAATCAGCAGAAGCTGCTTGTGCTTTCTAGCCATATAGTAATGCAAATAATATGCATTTTCATAAACAAAAGGTGCCCGACGTTAGCAGAGCTGCCAGCTGACTCATGCCAGGCATCTCCTGCAGAACTAGCGGCGGTGCTAGGGGGCACCAGCCAGAATCTTGCCTAGGGCATCATATTGGTTAGGGCCGGCTCTGCTGGGAGAACCACCTTCGTGATCATGGTATCTCCCCTGCCAGGTAAGTATGAGTTGGACTAGGGCTCAGGAGGGCCCCTGCTTGGGCACACCCCCGTCAAGTGAAGGAGGTTGACCGGAGCCATGACAAGTGAACTCTCGGCAGGGGACGGGAAAAGAAAACTGCAGGGAGGCTGCATCTCTTCACGTTGACATGGGAAGGCGGAAGGGTGACTGTTCCTGAAGCACCCCCAAACTATGCGCACAACTAGTGCAAATCCTTCCCAGGGCACACTGCAGCAGATGAATTTGCATACCGTCATGTCATAAAAGCAGTCGGGCACAGTTACAGTAGCTGCAACCCTCATCTCCATATGAAAAGCAACAGGCAGTGCACCGTCCTATGTCTCAATGGGTTCTTAAATTGGAAAATAAAATATAAAAGGCAGCTTGAGATTTAACCCCCTCGCTGCTGAGGGTTTTCTCATCCTCGCACCGAGACCATTTTCCGACGTTAGCGCTCGTCCGAACGTCGTCGTCACGGATTTCTTTTTATTTATTTTTTCTTTCTTTCTTATCCCCCCTGCGGCACTCACACAAATTATACCTTGGTTTTTGTTTGTTTTTTTTTTCTTTCAAAAGACTTTGTAGTCTCAAAAAAGCCATTAGTCTTTTTACTGATTTGAACACGTCAAAAGTTGTTTCACCCAAATGGCCCAAAAAGCGTATTTCTCAAGCAAGTGAACCAAAAGCAAATGTGATTTTTTTTCTTTTGTCCCCCGTCTTATAAGCACCATAGACAAATACTTTGTGTTTTGCCACCAATCCACCTGCCCAAAATCTGCACGCAAACCAAAAATGCTCTCTTTCTTCTAGTTTTCGCCGCCTCAATTTAAACGCTTACTATGTGTAGGAAGACTACGGCAGCCCAGCGAGGCCTACCATTTTACAAAGTAGACAAGCTACTGCATGAAATGAAGGAGCAAAGTTTTTTTTCTCTCTCCCCCTCATATCTGACACAATCTGGGGGCCTACTTTACAAAGCAAGTGAAACCGTGTGGGTCCTGCAGCGCCCTGTATTGGTTGTATATGCGAAGCACAGTACAAGGCCGGAAAAAGCAAGGAAGCATGCAGCCAGCGCACAGGAGAAGAGATGAGAAGAGAGCGCTGAGTGAAAGATAGAAGCGCACCTTAACGGGCACAGGGGTCCAGTGGAGGGAGGGTTGAAATGAAGAAAAGGATGGAAACAGCAAAGGAAGAGACAGCACCAGCAGCACACAAAAAGATCTGACTTTTACCAGAGATGATCAGGGGAAAGCGCGAACGCAGTCCCCCACTACCACAAATTATGCAGTCGAGTTTCCCGCATTTGGGGAAATCGCAGGGGTCAGCACACCCGGAGTGCAATGGATGAGCCTCGCCCTGGGAGAACCACCTTCGTGATCATGGTATCTCCCCTGCCAGGTAAGTATGAGTTGGACTAGGGCTCAGGAGGGCCCCTGCTTGGGCACACCCCCGTCAAGTGAAGGAGGTTGACCGGAGCCATGACAAGTGAACTCTCGGCAGGGGACGGGAAAAGAAAACTGCAGGGAGGCTGCATTTCTTCACGTTGACATGGGAAGGCGGAAGGGTGACTGTTCCTGAAGCACCCCCAAACTATGCGCACAACTAGTGCAAATCCTTCCCAGGGCACACTGCAGCAGATGAATTTGCATACCGTCATGTCATAAAAGCAGTCGGGCACAGTTACAGTAGCTGCAACCCTCATCTCCATATGAAAAGCAACAGGCAGTGCACCGTCCTATGTCTCAATGGGTTCTTAAATTGGAAAATAAAATATAAAAGGCAGCTTGAGATTTAACCCCCTCGCTGCTGAGGGTTTTCTCATCCTCGCACCGAGACCATTTTCCGACGTTAGCGCTCGTCCGAACGTCGTCGTCACGGATTTCTTTTTATTTATTTTTTCTTTCTTTCTTATCCCCCCTGCGGCACTCACACAAATTATACCTTGGTTTTTGTTTTTTTGTTTTTCTTTCAAAAGACTTTGTAGTCTCAAAAAAGCCATTAGTCTTTTTACTGATTTGAACAC
The DNA here is from genome assembly GCF_028390025.1 of Pseudophryne corroboree. Lineage (NCBI taxonomy): Eukaryota > Metazoa > Chordata > Amphibia > Anura > Myobatrachidae > Pseudophryne > Pseudophryne corroboree. The sequence continues at coordinate 117,647,516 of NC_086444.1, forward strand.
GTCAAAAGTTGTTTCACCCAAATGGCCCAAAAAGCGTATTTCTCAAGCAAGTGAACCAAAAGCAAATGTGATTTTTTTTCTTTTGTCCCCCGTCTTATAAGCACCATAGACAAATACTTTGTGTTTTGCCACCAATCCACCTGCCCAAAATCTGCACGCAAACCAAAAATGCTCTCTTTCTTCTAGTTTTCGCCGCCTCAATTTAAACGCTTAATATGTGTAGGAAGACTACGGCAGCCCAGCGAGGCCTACCATTTTACAAAGTAGACAAGCTACTGCATGAAATGAGGGAGCAAAGTTTTTTTTCTCTCTCCCCCTCATATCTGACACAATCTGGGGGCCTACTTTACAAAGCAAGTGAAACCGTGTGGGTCCTGCAGCGCCCTGTATTGGTTGTTTATGCGAAGCACAGTACAAGGCCGGAAAAAGCAAGGAAGCATGCAGCCAGCGCACAGGAGAAGAGATGAGAAGAGAGCGCTGAGTGAAAGATAGAAGCGCACCTTAACGGGCACAGGGGTCCAGTGGAGGGAGGGTTGAAATGAAGAAAAGGATGGAAACAGCAAAGGAAGAGACAGCACCAGCAGCACACAAAAAGATCTGACTTTTACCAGAGATGATCAGGGGAAAGCGCGAACGCAGTCCCCCACTACCACAAATTATGCAGTCGAGTTTCCCGCATTTGGGGAAATCGCAGGGGTCAGCACACCCGGAGTGCAATGGATGAGCCTCGCCCTGGGAGACAGAGCCGGCCTTAGGCATAGGCAAACTAGGCAAATGCCTAGGGCATTTGGTATGCTTAGGGGCACCAGCAGCTCCTGCTGATTAAAATGATATGCGGCATGCCTATATTCTGTGTGTAACTGCGGCTGTATCTGGATACGAAATGCTACGTTGCGTGTATCCCTGGAAATCACTGTAATGTAGCATTTCGTATGCAGATACAGCTGCAGTTGCACATGCATGCTGCATATAATTTTAATCAGCAGAAGCTGCTTGTGCTTTCTAGCCATATAGTAATGCAAATAATATGCATTTTCATAAACAAAAGGTGCCCGACGTTAGCAGAGCTGCCAGCTGACTCATGCCAGGCATCTCCTGCAGAACTAGCGGCGGTGCTAGGGGGCACCAGCCAAAATCTTGCCTAGGGCATCATATTGGTTAGGGCCGGCTCTGCTGGGAGAACCACCTTCGTGATCATGGTATCTCCCCTGCCAGGTAAGTATGAGTTGGACTAGGGCTCAGGAGGGCCCCTGCTTGGGCACACCCCCGTCAAGTGAAGGAGGTTGACCGGAGCCATGACAAGTGAACTCTCGGCAGGGGACGGGAAAAGAAAACTGCAGGGAGGCTGCATCTCTTCACGTTGACATGGGAAGGCGGAAGGGTGACTGTTCCTGAAGCACCCCCAAACTATGCGCACAACTAGTGCAAATCCTTCCCAGGGCACACTGCAGCAGATGAATTTGCATACCGTCATGTCATAAAAGCAGTCGGGCACAGTTACAGTAGCTGCAACCCTCATCTCCATATGAAAAGCAACAGGCAGTGCACCGTCCTATGTCTCAATGGGTTCTTAAATTGGAAAATAAAATATAAAAGGCAGCTTGAGATTTAACCCCCTCGCTGCTGAGGGTTTTCTCATCCTCGCACCGAGACCATTTTCCGACGTTAGCGCTCGTCCGAACGTCGTCGTCACGGATTTCTTTTTATTTATTTTTTCTTTCTTTCTTATCCCCCCTGCGGCACTCACACAAATTATACCTTGGTTTTTGTTTGTTTTTTTTTTCTTTCAAAAGACTTTGTAGTCTCAAAAAAGCCATTAGTCTTTTTACTGATTTGAACACGTCAACAGTTGTTTCACCCAAATGGCCCAAAAAGCGTATTTCTCAAGCAAGTGAACCAAAAGCAAATGTGATTTTTTTTCTTTTGTCCCCCGTCTTATAAGCACCATAGACAAATACTTTGTGTTTTGCCACCAATCCACCTGCCCAAAATCTGCACGCAAACCAAAAATGCTCTCTTTCTTCTAGTTTTCGCCGCCTCAATTTAAACGCTTACTATGTGTAGGAAGACTACGGCAGCCCAGCGAGGCCTACCATTTTACAAAGTAGACAAGCTACTGCATGAAATGAGGGAGCAAAGTTTTTTTTCTCTCTCCCCCTCATATCTGACACAATCTGGGGGCCTACTTTACAAAGCAAGTGAAACCGTGTGGGTCCTGCAGCGCCCTGTATTGGTTGTATATGCGAAGCACAGTACAAGGCCGGAAAAAGCAAGGAAGCATGCAGCCAGCGCACAGGAGAAGAGATGAGAAGAGAGCGCTGAGTGAAAGATAGAAGCGCACCTTAACTGGCACAGGGGTCCAGTGGAGGGAGGGTTGAAATGAAGAAAAGGATGGAAACAGCAAAGGAAGAGACAGCACCAGCAGCACACAAAAAGATCTGACTTTTACCAGAGATGATCAGGGGAAAGCGCGAACGCAGTCCCCCACTACCACAAATTATGCAGTCGAGTTTCCCACATTTGGGGAAATCGCAGGGGTCAGCACACCCGGAGTGCAATGGATGAGCCTCGTCCTGGGAGAACCACCTTCGTGATCATGGTATCTCCCCTGCCAGGTAAGTATGAGTTGGACTAGGGCTCAGGAGGGCCCCTGCTTGGGCACACCCCCGTCAAGTGAAGGAGGTTGACCGGAGCCATGACAAGTGAACTCTCGGCAGGGGACGGGAAAAGAAAACTGCAGGGAGGCTGCATCTCTTCACGTTGACATGGGAAGGCGGAAGGGTGACTGTTCCTGAAGCACCCCCAAACTATGCGCACAACTAGTGCAAATCCTTCCCAGGGCACACTGCAGCAGATGAATTTGCATACCGTCATGTCATAAAAGCAGTCGGGCACAGTTACAGTAGCTGCAACCCTCATCTCCATATGAAAAGCAACAGGCAGTGCACCGTCCTATGTCTCAATGGGTTCTTAAATTGGAAAATAAAATATAAAAGGCAGCTTGAGATTTAACCCCCTCGCTGCTGAGGGTTTTCTCATCCTCGCACCGAGACCATTTTCCGACGTTAGCGCTCGTCCGAACGTCGTCGTCACGGATTTCTTTTTATTTATTTTTTCTTTCTTTCTTATCCCCCCTGCGGCACTCACACAAATTATACCTTGGTTTTTGTTTGTTTTTTTTTCTTTCAAAAGACTTTGTAGTCTCAAAAAAGCCATTAGTCTTTTTACTGATTTGAACACGTCAAAAGTTGTTTCACCCAAATGGCCCAAAAAGCGTATTTCTCAAGCAAGTGAACCAAAAGCAAATGTGATTTTTTTTCTTTTGTCCCCCGTCTTATAAGCACCATAGACAAATACTTTGTGTTTTGCCACCAATCCACCTGCCCAAAATCTGCACGCAAACCAAAAATGCTCTCTTTCTTCTAGTTTTCGCCGCCTCAATTTAAACGCTTACTATGTGTAGGAAGACTACGGCAGCCCAGCGAGGCCTACCATTTTACAAAGTAGACAAGCTACTGCATGAAATGAGGGAGCAAAGTTTTTTTCTCTCTCCCCCTCATATCTGACACAATCTGGGGGCCTACTTTACAAAGCAAGTGAAACCGTGTGGGTCCTGCAGCGCCCTGTATTGGTTGTTTATGCGAAGCACAGTACAAGGCCGGAAAAAGCAAGGAAGCATGCAGCCAGCGCACAGGAGAAGAGATGAGAAGAGAGCGCTGAGTGAAAGATAGAAGCGCACCTTAACGGGCACAGGGGTCCAGTGGAGGGAGGGTTGAAATGAAGAAAAGGATGGAAACAGCAAAGGAAGAGACAGCACCAGCAGCACACAAAAAGATCTGACTTTTACCAGAGATGATCAGGGGAAAGCGCGAACGCAGTCCCCCACTACCACAAATTATGCAGTCGAGTTTCCCGCATTTGGGGAAATCGCAGGGGTCAGCACACCCGGAGTGCAATGGATGAGCCTCGCCCTGGGAGACAGAGCCGGCCTTAGGCATAGGCAAACTAGGCAAATGCCTAGGGCATTTGGTATGCTTAGGGGCACCAGCAGCTCCTGCTGATTAAAATGATATGCGGCATGCCTATATTCTGTGTGTAACTGCGGCTGTATCTGGATACGAAATGCTACGTTGCGTGTATCCCTGGAAATCACTGTAATGTAGCATTTCGTATGCAGATACAGCTGCAGTTGCACATGCATGCTGCATATAATTTTAATCAGCAGAAGCTGCTTGTGCTTTCTAGCCATATAGTAATGCAAATAATATGCATTTTCATAAACAAAAGGTGCCCGACGTTAGCAGAGCTGCCAGCTGACTCATGCCAGGCATCTGCTGCAGAACTAGCGGCAGTGCTAGGGGGCACCAGCCAAAATCTTGCCTAGGGCATCATATTGGTTAGGGCCGGCTCTGCTGGGAGAACCACCTTCGTGATCATGGTATCTCCCCTGCCAGGTAAGTATGAGTTGGACTAGGGCTCAGGAGGGCCCCTGCTTGGGCACACCCCCGTCAAGTGAAGGAGGTTGACCGGAGCCATGACAAGTGAACTCTCGGCAGGGGACGGGAAAAGAAAACTGCAGGGAGGCTGCATCTCTTCACGTTGACATGGGAAGGCGGAAGGGTGACTGTTCCTGAAGCACCCCCAAACTATGCGCACAACTAGTGCAAATCCTTCCCAGGGCACACTGCAGCAGATGAATTTGCATACCGTCATGTCATAAAAGCAGTCGGGCACAGTTACAGTAGCTGCAACCCTCATCTCCATATGAAAAGCAACAGGCAGTGCACCGTCCTATGTCTCAATGGGTTCTTAAATTGGAAAATAAAATATAAAAGGCAGCTTGAGATTTAACCCCCTCGCTGCTGAGGGTTTTCTCATCCTCGCACCGAGACCATTTTCCGACGTTAGCGCTCGTCCGAACGTCGTCGTCACGGATTTCTTTTTATTTATTTTTTCTTTTTTTCTTATCCCCCCTGCGGCACTCACACAAATTATACCTTGGTTTTTGTTTGTTTTTTTTTTCTTTCAAAAGACTTTGTAGTCTCAAAAAAGCCATTAGTCTTTTTACTGATTTGAACACGTCAAAAGTTGTTTCACCCAAATGGCCCAAAAAGCGTATTTCTCAAGCAAGTGAACCAAAAGCAAATGTGATATTTTTTCTTTTGTCCCCCGTCTTATAAGCACCATAGACAAATACTTTGTGTTTTGCCACCAATCCACCTGCCCAAAATCTGCACGCAAACCAAAAATGCTCTCTTTCTTCTAGTTTTCGCCGCCTCAATTTAAACGCTTACTATGTGTAGGAAGACTACGGCAGCCCAGCGAGGCCTACCATTTTACAAAGTAGACAAGCTACTGCATGAAATGAGGGAGCAAAGTTTTTTTTCTCTCTCCCCCTCATATCTGACACAATCTGGGGGCCTACTTTACAAAGCAAGTGAAACCGTGTGGGTCCTGCAGCGCCCTGTATTGGTTGTATATGCGAAGCACAGTACAAGGCCGGAAAAAGCAAGGAAGCATGCAGCCAGCGCACAGGAGAAGAGATGAGAAGAGAGCGCTGAGTGAAAGATAGAAGCGGACCTTAACGGGCACAGGGGTCCAGTGGAGGGAGGGTTGAAATGAAGAAAAGGATGGAAACAGCAAAGGAAGAGACAGCACCAGCAGCACACAAAAAGATCTGACTAGGGATGGACATCGATGGTCGATGTTTCCGAACCATCGATGTTTTCGTTTCGATGGTAGTGTTTTTAGCATTTAATGATGCCCTCTCGATGTTTTTCACCATCGAATGATAGTCATTCGATGGTCTTCCGATGGTGGCTTGTTTTTTTCTAATTCCAAATAGCTATGCCTCCCCTTGCTGCTGTGTCTATCAGGGAAACTTCCTAAGTCCGTTGGAGGCTGTCTATTTCAGACATGAGCCTGCTCAGCCAGTCCCCTCACCCCCTCCCCTCTCTAGGCTGCTGCTAGGCAACAGGACCCACTGCAAGCTCTGATTGGCTCTCACTGACTCAGAGAGCCAATCAGATCCCAGACCTTACCCTGCAGCAGCAGAAGCCACAGACACACGGAGCTCAGGAGGATTCAGAGGAGACAGAGTGACATCACTGATATTTATATCACTCCAGCTATACACCACCACTGATCAGGGGGAATAATTTAGGAGGGCTATGGACAAAGTCCTTGCTTGAGTATGTTTTGGACTGTGGGAAAAACCAAGAGAAAACACAAAAAACATGGAAAGAACATACAAACTCCACACCATAATCATCGGAATTGGTCCCATGTGAGACAGCAAGGCAAACCGTGCACTGAGCAAGTTGCCATCCACATTATTGTAAGAAATTCCCAGCCGGTACGCCGTACCGCCGGGTTGTCCACAATACTGCATTCCGCTGGCTTTGTTCTGTTTGAGGGGAGGAGAGCGCAGCGCAGCGCCTCCTCTGCCCCTCAATTCTCTTGGATGCCCAGTCTCACTCTCCATCGGCGGCGGCGCGGTCAATCTGAATAAGGCACCGGTTTACTAGCCAATCAGAGCTCATGGACCGGCAGCTGCAGCTCCTGATTGGCTGCCGGTCCGCGAGCTCTGATTGGCTAACGAACCGGCGCATCATTTCAGATTGACCCCGCCGCCGTTGGAGAGTGAGACCGGGCATCAAAGAGAATTGAGGGGCAAGAGAGACGCTATGCTGCGCTCTCCGCCCCTCACATAGAAGAAACAGAGCCAGCGGTAAGGGGTGGGGGGCAATGAGCGCACAGTGGGACAATGTATATCTGCCACAGGGGGGCATTGTATATCTGGCACTGTGGGGGCAATGTATATCTGGCACTGTGGGGACATTGTATATCTGGCACAGTGGGGGCAATGTATCTCTGGCACTGTGGGGGCATTGTATATCTGACACAGTGGGGGCATTGTATATCTGGCACTGTGGGGGCAATGTATATCTGGCACTGTGGGGGCATTGTATATCTGGCACTGTGGGGGCATTGCATATCTGGCATAGTGGGGGCAATGTATCTCTGGCACTGTGGGGGCATTGTATATCTGGCATAGTGGGGGCATTGTATATTTGGCACAGTGGGGGCAATGTTACTTCATCATTGGGCATTGTGTGTGTATATTATATATGTATATTATACACACAATGTCCAGTGATAAAGTAATATGTTGCTCAGAGTCTGGCCCTGCCCCCGATCCCAATTCCCACATTGCAAACGAAAATGCAGGCTTTTGCGCATGAACTAGTCATATAAATAGTTTTCACCATCGAATACTTTTGATGTGATGATTAGTAACCATTGCATCGAAAGTTTCAATGGTGGAGCATTGCCATCATATGATGGTTTGCTTTCGATGTCCATCCCTAGATCTGACTTTTACCAGAGATGATCAGGGGAAAGCGCGAACGCAGTCCCCCACTACCACAAATTATGCAGTCGAGTTTCCCGCATTTGGGGAAATCACAGGGGTCAGCACACCCGGAGTGCAATGGATGAGCCTCGCCCTGGGAGAACCACCTTCGTGATCATGGTATCTCCCCTGCCAGGTAAATATGAGTTGGACTAGGGCTCAGGAGGGCCCCTGCTCGGGCACACCCCCGTCAAGTGAAGGAGGTTGACCGGAGCCATGACAAGTGAACTCTCGGCAGGGGACGGGAAAAGAAAACTGCAGGGAGGCTGCATCTCTTCACGTTGACATGGGAAGGCGGAAGGGTGACTGTTCCTGAAGCACCCCCAAACTATGCGCACAACTAGTGCAAATCCTTCCCAGGGCACACTGCAGCAGATGAATTTGCATACCGTCATGTCATAAAAGCAGTCGGGCACAGTTACAGTAGCTGCAATCCTCTTCTCCATATGAAAAGCAACAGGCAGTGCACCGTCCTATGTCTCAATGGGTTCTTAAATTGGAAAATAAAATATAAAAGGCAGCTTGAGATTTAGCCCCCTCGCTGCTGAGGGTTTTCTCATCCTCGCACCGAGACCATTTTCCGACGTTAGCGCTCGTCCGAACATCGTCGTCACGGATTTCTTTTTATTTATTTTTTCTTTTTTTCTTATCCCCCCTGCGGCACTCACACAAATTATACCTTGGTTTTTGTTTGTTTTTTTTTTCTTTCAAAAGACTTTGTAGTCTCAAAAAAGCCATTAGTCTTTTTACTGATTTGAACACGTCAAAAGTTGTTTCACCCAAATGGCCCAAAAAGCGTATTTCTCAAGCAAGTGAACCAAAAGCAAATGTGATATTTTTTCTTTTGTCCCCCGTCTTATAAGCACCATAGACAAATACTTTGTGTTTTGCCACCAATCCACCTGCCCAAAATCTGCACGCAAACCAAAAATGCTCTCTTTCTTCTAGTTTTCGCCGCCTCAATTTAAACGCTTACTATGTGTAGGAAGACTACGGCAGCCCAGCGAGGCCTACCATTTTACAAAGTAGACAAGCTACTGCATGAAATGAGGGAGCAAAGTTTTTTTTCTCTCTCCCCCTCATATCTGACACAATCTGGGGGCCTACTTTACAAAGCAAGTGAAACCGTGTGGGTCCTGCAGCGCCCTGTATTGGTTGTATATGCGAAGCACAGTACAAGGCCGGAAAAAGCAAGGAAGCATGCAGCCAGCGCACAGGAGAAGAGATGAGAAGAGAGCGCTGAGTGAAAGATAGAAGCGCACCTTAACGGGCACAGGGGTCCAGTGGAGGGAGGGTTGAAATGAAGAAAAGGATGGAAACAGCAAAGGAAGAGACAGCACCAGCAGCACACAAAAAGATCTGACTTTTACCAGAGATGATCAGGGGAAAGCGCGAACGCAGTCCCCCACTACCACAAATTATGCAGTCGAGTTTCCCGCATTTGGGGAAATCGCAGGGGTCAGCACACCCGGAGTGCAATGGATGAGCCTCGCCCTGGGAGAACCACCTTCGTGATCATGGTATCTCCCCTGCCAGGTAAGTATGAGTTGGACTAGGGCTCAGGAGGGCCCCTGCTTGGGCACACCCCCGTCAAGTGAAGGAGGTTGACCGGAGCCATGACAAGTGAACTCTCGGCAGGGGACGGGAAAAGAAAACTGCAGGGAGGCTGCATCTCTTCACGTTGACATGGGAAGGCGGAAGGGTGACTGTTCCTGAAGCACCCCCAAACTATGCGCACAACTAGTGCAAATCCTTCCCAGGGCACACTGCAGCAGATGAATTTGCATACCGTCATGTCATAAAAGCAGTCGGGCACAGTTACAGTAGCTGCAACCCTCATCTCCATATGAAAAGCAACAGGCAGTGCACCGTCCTATGTCTCAATGGGTTCTTAAATTGGAAAATAAAATATAAAAGGCAGCTTGAGATTTAACCCCCTCGCTGCTGAGGGTTTTCTCATCCTCGCACCGAGACCATTTTCCGACGTTAGCGCTCGTCCGAACGTCGTCGTCACGGATTTCTTTTTATTTCTTTTTTCTTTCTTTCTTATCCCCCCTGCGGCACTCACACAAATTATACCTTGGTTTTTGTTTTTTGTTTTTTTCTTTCAAAAGACTTTGTAGTCTCAAAAAAGCCATTAGTCTTTTTACTGATTTGAACACGTCAAAAGTTGTTTCACCCAAATGGCCCAAAAAGCGTATTTCTCAAGCAAGTGAACCAAAAGCAAATGTGATTTTTTTTCTTTTGTCCCCCGTCTTATAAGCACCATAGACAAATACTTTGTGTTTTGCCACCAATCCACCTGCCCAAAATCTGCACGCAAACCAAAAATGCTCTCTTTCTTCTAGTTTTCGCCGCCTCAATTTAAACGCTTACTATGTGTAGGAAGACTACGGCAGCCCAGCGAGGCCTACCATTTTACAAAGTAGACAAGCTACTGCATGAAATGAGGGAGCAAAGTTTTTTTTCTCTCTCCCCCTCATATCTGACACAATCTGGGGGCCTACTTTACAAAGCAAGTGAAACCGTGTGGGTCCTGCAGCGCCCTGTATTGGTTGTTTATGCGAAGCACAGTACAAGGCCGGAAAAAGCAAGGAAGCATGCAGCCAGCGCACAGGAGAAGAGATGAGAAGAGAGCGCTGAGTGAAAGATAGAAGCGCACCTTAATGGGCACAGGGGTCCAGTGGAGGGAGGGTTGAAATGAAGAAAAGGATGGAAACAGCAAAGGAAGAGACAGCACCAGCAGCACACAAAAAGATCTGACTTTTACCAGAGATGATCAGGGGAAAGCGCGAACGCAGTCCCCCACTACCACAAATTATGCAGTCGAGTTTCCCGCATTTGGGGAAATCGCAGGGGTCAGCACACCCGGAGTGCAATGGATGAGCCTCGCCCTGGGAGACAGAGCCGGCCTTAGGCATAGGCAAACTAGGCAAATGCCTAGGGCATTTGGTATGCTTAGGGGCACCAGCAGCTCCTGCTGATTAAAATGATATGCGGCATGCCTATATTCTGTGTGTAACTGCGGCTGTATCTGGATACGAAATGCTACGTTGCGTGTATCCTTGGAAATCACTGTAATGTAGCATTTCGTATGCAGATACAGCTGCAGTTGCACATGCATGCTGCATATAATTTTAATCAGCAGAAGCTGCTTGTGCTTTCTAGCCATATAGTAATGCAAATAATATGCATTTTCATAAACAAAAGGTGCCCGACGTTAGCAGAGCTGCCAGCTGACTCATGCCAGGCATCTCCTGCAGAACTAGCGGCGGTGCTAGGGGGCACCAGCCAAAATCTTGCCTAGGACATCATATTGGTTAGGGCCGGCTCTGCTGGGAGAACCACCTTCGTGATCATGGTATCTCCCCTGCCAGGTAAGTATGAGTTGGACTAGGGCTCAGGAGGGCCCCTGCTTGGGCACACCCCCGTCAAGTGAAGGAGGTTGACCGGAGCCATGACAAGTGAACTCTCGGCAGGGGACGGGAAAAGAAAACTGCAGGGAGGCTGCATCTCTTCACGTTGACATGGGAAGGCGGAAGGGTGACTGTTCCTGAAGCACCCCCAAACTATGCGCACAACTAGTGCAAATCCTTCCCAGGGCACACTGCAGCAGATGAATTTGCATACCGTCATGTCATAAAAGCAGTCGGGCACAGTTACAGTAGCTGCAACCCTCATCTCCATATGAAAAGCAACAGGCAGTGCACCGTCCTATGTCTCAATGGGTTCTTAAATTGGAAAATAAAATATAAAAGGCAGCTTGAGATTTAACCCCCTCGCTGCTGAGGGTTTTCTCATCCTCGCACCGAGACCATTTTCCGACGTTAGCGCTCGTCCGAACGTCGTCGTCACGGATTTCTTTTTATTTATTTTTTCTTTCTTTCTTATCCCCCCTGCGGCACTCACACAAATTATACCTTGGTTTTTGTTTGTTTTTTTTTTCTTTCAAAAGACTTTGTAGTCTCAAAAAAGCCATTAGTCTTTTTACTGATTTGAACACGTCAAAAGTTGTTTCACCCAAATGGCCCAAAAAGCGTATTTCTCAAGCAAGTGAACCAAAAGCAAATGTGATTTTTTTTCTTTTGTCCCCCGTCTTATAAGCACCATAGACAAATACTTTGTGTTTTGCCACCAATCCACCTGCCCAAAATCTGCACGCAAACCAAAAATGCTCTCTTTCTTCTAGTTTTCGCCGCCTCAATTTAAACGCTTACTATGTGTAGGAAGACTACGGCAGCCCAGCGAGGCCTACCATTTTACAAAGTAGACAAGCTACTGCATGAAATGAAGGAGCAAAGTTTTTTTTCTCTCTCCCCCTCATATCTGACACAATCTGGGGGCCTACTTTACAAAGCAAGTGAAACCGTGTGGGTCCTGCAGCGCCCTGTATTGGTTGTATATGCGAAGCACAGTACAAGGCCGGAAAAAGCAAGGAAGCATGCAGCCAGCGCACAGGAGAAGAGATGAGAAGAGAGCGCTGAGTGAAAGATAGAAGCGCACCTTAACGGGCACAGGGGTCCAGTGGAGGGAGGGTTGAAATGAAGAAAAGGATGGAAACAGCAAAGGAAGAGACAGCACCAGCAGCACACAAAAAGATCTGACTTTTACCAGAGATGATCAGGGGAAAGCGCGAACGCAGTCCCCCACTACCACAAATTATGCAGTCAAGTTTCACGCATTTGGGGAAATCGCAGGGGTCAGCACACCCGGAGTGCAATGGATGAGCCTCGCTCTGGGAGAACCACCTTCGTGATCATGGTATCTCCCCTGCCAGGTAAGTATGAGTTGGACTAGGGCTCAGGAGGGCCCCTGCTTGGGCACACCCCCGTCAAGTGAAGGAGGTTGACCGGAGCCAGTGTGAGAGGTGCGGTTGGGGGCCTGCGAGTGCGTGTGGTGTTGCCTGCTGCCGTGCAGGTGTAGACTCTGTACTCACCAGGCACCGCTCTCTCTCACCTTCAGGTACCGGAACCTTCAACGGACCTGGAATTCTTCAGTCGGATCCGGACACGGCGATTCCCTCTTGGAGCTGACCGTCGACCGAGCTGAGGAGAGAATGGTCTACATTAAAGGGGGTATCGACCCTGCTTCCGGTGGAACAGGGGATACCCCAGGGGTGGCTGCGACCTTCACCGGCTGGGTGAATGGTCATCACCGGCACAAAGCCTCAGCTACCCAGCTTTCACACACTCGCGCTTTCGCACGTAGTGTGATGAAAGGGATTCTCACGTCCGTGAGCAATCCTAACTCCGGCGCTCGGGGACAAACAAGGGACAGACGTACACGGATGCTACTCACCGTCACGAGTCTTGCACTCCGATCTTCTCCACTTACAGGTCCCTGTAAGGAGGCAAAGAGAAACAGCCGTGCAGGGCCTAACTCTGACCTAGTGTCACACCCTATACTATCTACAACAGCGGAGCCCTCAAACTAGCTCTGTGGGTGTGGTGCAACACAACTATGCACAACTTACACAACACATACACTTTGCCCTGCACGGTAACAACATATAACACACTATCGGAGTTACAACATAAAACGGTGCTGTCCCTTTTCTACCCGACCCAGAACACCCAGTAGTGGGGACCGCACAGCTCACCCACCTACCGTACTCTCAGGGTGGCCTGAGCCTAGCGCCCAGTACCACCTTTACTCACCTCAGGGAAACACTGCTTCGCTGGGCCTAGCGCCCCCTAACTGCCCACAGGCCGGAGGCCTGACTTTGCCCACGGGCCTAGCGCCCGCCTACTTGCCGCCCGTTGGGTGACCTGGGCCTTGTGCCCAGGGTCACCTTATCGTATCCCTGATTTGGCCACAAATACCCTAGGGCCTAACGCCCTCTATTAGCCACAGGCCTAGTGCCTAGATTGTCCCCCGGGCCTAGTGCCGCCTAACTGGTGCCGCATGAGTGGGGTGGCTTGGGCCTAATGCCCAAACCACCTCATCAAATATTGGGGGCCCAAACTCCTAACTGCGCCCAGGCCTAGCGCCTGAATTGTGTCCTCGGGCCTAATGCCCGTCCCTGGTGGTCGAGGGAGGAAAAGGGGAGGGGGAGGATAGCCTCACTGAGGCCTTACCTAACCTGGGGGCCTCCACCGTCTTCTGCCGCTGACCCGTCCTGGCCAGCGACGCCTCCGTCTCTTCCCTGCGTCCAGCCGCCGCTGGACATCTTCTTTCTGCAGGCCGACGTCTTCTGGCCTCTTCCGCGGCCTCAGGACCTCCTCTCCCCGCGGTCGTCGTCTTCTCCTCGGCGCCGGATCCTCTTCTGCGCTCCGGCGCGCCGACGACCTCCTCCGCTGCTCCCGGCCGTGTCTTCTCTTCTTCGCGCTCTTCTGCGCGCGCCCGGCGTCTCTCTCCTCTTCGCCGCTCTTCGGCGCGGCCTCCTGTCCGAACGGCTCCCGCCCGGCGTCTGACGTCAGACGCCGGGGGCGGGGCCTATGACGCGGCGAGCGCCGATTGGCTCGCCGCGTCTCTTCCTGATTGGCCGCCGCTCCGGGAGCCGCGATTGGCTCCCGGAGGGCGCCAACATTCAAACCCTCCAGCCTGGGGTCCGGTGCAGGGAAAAGGGTAATCCCTGCACCGGACACCCGCCGCCGCCGCCACGCACCCAGCGCTGGGGACAGACAAGCTGCCCCAGCGCTGTCCCCAACTAGGGACAACACAGATGTGCCCACAGGGCACATCCTTACATTTCCCCCCCCTTTTTCCTTTGTAGTCCCTACAAAGTTCCTCACGACGCCCATTGTCCGCGGGTCAGGGAATTCCGAGGTCCCTCCGGCGAGGGTGCATTCGGGGGCCCAGCCTGGACCAGCTGTGACCCCACATCCTTCCTCCTCCAGCTCCGGGTTCCTCTTGCGTCCTGACCTCCATCGGCGGATCCTCTGGGGGAGTGGCATCTCCTCACGGTCGCTCGACGTTGGCCACCAAGGGGAATCTTCTTCCACGGGGACAACAGTCACCCACTCTTGCCCTCCGTTATCGTCTGTGGCTTCGTCCCTGTCTTCCGGGTGTGGTATCAACCACCACCCAACAGCGGAATCCTCCGGGGCATCCGTTTCCTCCCGGGCAACAGCCACCACATGTCGAATTTCCTCGTGGGGCATCTCCAAAGGTCCTGTGTCTTCCTCTGGAACGGGTCCTCCCACGGCATCACGATCCTGTCCCCGTACGTCGGTCCATTTCGGCACTCCCGGTAGGTATTCTTGCTCCAGGACTATCTCCTCCTCTTCACGGAGGGCATTCAACTGGGAGCATGACTCCACCCGACCCTGCCAGTCACTCTCGTCGGCGCTTCCGATGCCAGAGTCGTCCTCCATCTGTTCTGGGAGGGATTCGTCGGCGGACAGCTCACCGTAGTCAGAGTCCTCCTCCGATATCTGGACTGGGGTATTACTTTCCTCCTCAGCGTACTTCTTCGCTTCCGCTGGCACCTCTGCTTCCTCAGCGTACTCCTTCGTTTCCGCTGGCATCGCTACTTCCTCAGCGTACTCCTTCGCTTCCGCTGGCATCTCTTGGTACCCAGGACACTCCTGTTCCGCACGTCCTGGTCGTGGACGGTTCCATCGCGGGGAGATTCCGGACGTCTCAGTCACTGGGTCTTCACGCTTTTCTTCGCAGCGTGGTCTCTTCACCTCCCAGTCGTCCACCTCCGCCTCATGCGGGTAAGGATTCTGCCTTACTGGGGTCACTTTCTTGGGACAAAGTAGGTCCGCGGCATCTTCCCAGGGGCACTCACTGGCCGCATGTCCTGGTCGCCGACACTTCCAACAAGGGAGGGCCACTGCCACCTTCTCCAAGACGGGTTCCTGGTCCACCTCCTTCACTGGGGAATCTTCACCCGTTGGTTCCGGCTCAGAGGAAATGGGCACCTGCGAATTAACTTCAAGCAAGGCCTTCCGCTCCATTTCCCTGGTTTCCTCCTCCCATCTCTGGGCGCGACCATCCGCAATCATCCGGTCTTCATTCCACGGACAATCGGGAAGCGCATGTCCCCTCGCAGAGCAGAGCGCACACACAGGCTCTGCAGCCACCCGGTCCCAAAGCTGCTGACGAGATTCCGTCAGCTGCTTCACCGTGGCCTCGTAGTCCGTCCTGTCTTCCGTCCATGGACATTCCAGGAGCCGATGTCGGGGATCTCCACAGCTTTCACACCGGGAATCAACCTCGTCTTCGCTCAACTCTTCGTCCCAAGGACAACTGTTGTGCTCATGCCCGTAGTTTCCGCAGAGCAAACACCAGGACTCCTTCTTCGCTTGGCCCTTCTGACGTCTTCGGTCCGCTTCCTGGACCACCTTCTTTGGGGACGTCTCTCGCCAAGTACACTCGTCGGCAAAGTGACCTGTTTGCCGACATTTCTTGCAGGGCGTCACAGCGGCCTTCTTGCGCCCCTTCTCCCGGCGCTCTTCTTTTTCACGCTGGACCGACCGCTGCACCATCTTCAGGATGTCTGCCCCAGACACCGTCACCCAGTCGCTCTGGTCCGCACACGTCCGGGGGTGAGTCTTATCCGGAGCCGTCCGCAGGGAGGTCTTCTTGGTGGCGTTCCACATCGTGTCCGTGATCCGGTCTCTTTGATCCTGCCGTCTACGCCAAGTGTGAGAGGTGCGGTTGGGGGCCTGCGAGTGCGTGTGGTGGTGCCTGCTGCCGTGCAGGTGTAGACTCTGTACTCACCAGGCACCGCTCTCTCTCACCTTCAGGTACCGGAACCTTCAACGGACCTGGAATTCTTCAGTCGGATCCGGACACGGCGATTCCCTCTTGGAGCTGACCGTCGACCGAGCTGAGGAGAGAATGGTCTACATTAAAGGGGGTATCGACCCTGCTTCCGGTGGAACAGGGGATACCCCAGGGGTGGCTGCGACCTTCACCGGCTGGGTGAATGGTCATCACCGGCACAAAGCCTCAGCTACCCAGCTTTCACACACTCGCGCTTTCGCACGTAGTGTGATGAAAGGGATTCTCACGTCCGTGAGCAATCCTAACTCCGGCGCTCGGGGACAAACAAGGGACAGACGTACACGGATGCTACTCACCGTCACGAGTCTTGCACTCCGATCTTCTCCACTTACAGGTCCCTGTAAGGAGGCAAAGAGAAACAGCCGTGCAGGGCCTAACTCTGACCTAGTGTCACACCCTATACTATCTACAACAGCGGAGCCCTCAAACTAGCTCTGTGGGTGTGGTGCAACACAACTATGCACAACTTACACAACACATACACTTTGCCCTGCACGGTAACAACATATAACACACTATCGGAGTTACAACATAAAACGGTGCTGTCCCTTTTCTACCCGACCCAGAACACCCAGTAGTGGGGACCGCACAGCTCACCCACCTACCGTACTCTCAGGGTGGCCTGAGCCTAGCGCCCAGTACCACCTTTACTCACCTCAGGGAAACACTGCTTCGCTGGGCCTAGCGCCCCCTAACTGCCCACAGGCCGGAGGCCTGACTTTGCCCACGGGCCTAGCGCCCGCCTACTTGCCGCCCGTTGGGTGACCTGGGCCTTGTGCCCAGGGTCACCTTATCGTATCCCTGATTTGGCCACAAATACCCTAGGGCCTAACGCCCTCTATTAGCCACAGGCCTAGTGCCTAGATTGTCCCCCGGGCCTAGTGCCGCCTAACTGGTGCCGCATGAGTGGGGTGGCTTGGGCCTAATGCCCAAACCACCTCATCAAATATTGGGGGCCCAAACTCCTAACTGCGCCCAGGCCTAGCGCCTGAATTGTGTCCTCGGGCCTAATGCCCGTCCCTGGTGGTCGAGGGAGGAAAAGGGGAGGGGGAGGATAGCCTCACTGAGGCCTTACCTAACCTGGGGGCCTCCACCGTCTTCTGCCGCTGACCCGTCCTGGCCAGCGACGCCTCCGTCTCTTCCCTGCGTCCAGCCGCCGCTGGACATCTTCTTTCTGCAGGCCGACGTCTTCTGGCCTCTTCCGCGGCCTCAGGACCTCCTCTCCCCGCGGTCGTCGTCTTCTCCTCGGCGCCGGATCCTCTTCTGCGCTCCGGCGCGCCGACGACCTCCTCCGCTGCTCCCGGCCGTGTCTTCTCTTCTTCGCGCTCTTCTGCGCGCGCCCGGCGTCCCTCTCCTCTTCGCCGCTCTTCGGCGCGGCCTCCTGTCCGAACGGCTCCCGCCCGGCGTCTGACGTCAGACGCCGGGGGCGGGGCCTATGACGCGGCGAGCGCCGATTGGCTCGCCGCGTCTCTTCCTGATTGGCCGCCGCTCCGGGAGCCGCGATTGGCTCCCGGAGGGCGCCAACATTCAAACCCTCCAGCCTGGGGTCCGGTGCAGGGAAAAGGGTAATCCCTGCACCGGACACCCGCCGCCGCCGCCACGCACCCAGCGCTGGGGACAGACAAGCTGCCCCAGCGCTGTCCCCAACTAGGGACAACACAGATGTGCCCACAGGGCACATCCTTACATTTCCCCCCCCTTTTTCCTTTGTAGTCCCTACAAAGTTCCTCACGACGCCCATTGTCCGCGGGTCAGGGAATTCCGAGGTCCCTCCGGCGAGGGTGCATTCGGGGGCCCAGCCTGGACCAGCTGTGACCCCACATCCTTCCTCCTCCAGCTCCGGGTTCCTCTTGCGTCCTGACCTCCATCGGCGGATCCTCTGGGGGAGTGGCATCTCCTCACGGTCGCTCGACGTTGGCCACCAAGGGGAATCTTCTTCCACGGGGACAACAGTCACCCACTCTTGCCCTCCGTTATCGTCTGTGGCTTCGTCCCTGTCTTCCAGGTGTGGTATCAACCACCACCCAACAGCGGAATCCTCCGGGGCATCCGTTTCCTCCCGGGCAACAGCCACCACATGTCGAATTTCCTCGTGGGGCATCTCCAAAGGTCCTGTGTCTTCCTCTGGAACGGGTCCTCCCACGGCATCACGATCCTGTCCCCGTACGTCGGTCCATTTCGGCACTCCCGGTAGGTATTCTTGCTCCAGGACTATCTCCTCCTCTTCACGGAGGGCATTCAACTGGGAGCATGACTCCACCCGACCCTGCCAGTCACTCTCGTCGGCGCTTCCGATGCCAGAGTCGTCCTCCATCTGTTCTGGGAGGGATTCGTCGGCGGACAGCTCACCGTAGTCAGAGTCCTCCTCCGATATCTGGACTGGGGTATTACTTTCCTCCTCAGCGTACTTCTTCGCTTCCGCTGGCACCTCTGCTTCCTCAGCGTACTCCTTCGTTTCCGCTGGCATCGCTACTTCCTCAGCGTACTCCTTCGCTTCCGCTGGCATCTCTTGGTACCCAGGACACTCCTGTTCCGCACGTCCTGGTCGTGGACGGTTCCATCGCGGGGAGATTCCGGACGTCTCAGTCACTGGGTCTTCACGCTTTTCTTCGCAGCGTGGTCTCTTCACCTCCCAGTCGTCCACCTCCGCCTCATGCGGGTAAGGATTCTGCCTTACTGGGGTCACTTTCTTGGGACAAAGTAGGTCCGCGGCATCTTCCCAGGGGCACTCACTGGCCGCATGTCCTGGTCGCCGACACTTCCAACAAGGGAGGGCCACTGCCACCTTCTCCAAGACGGGTTCCTGGTCCACCTCCTTCACTGGGGAATCTTCACCCGTTGGTTCCGGCTCAGAGGAAATGGGCACCTGCGAATTAACTTCAAGCAAGGCCTTCCGCTCCATTTCCCTGGTTTCCTCCTCCCATCTCTGGGCGCGACCATCCGCAATCATCCGGTCTTCATTCCACGGACAATCGGGAAGCGCATGTCCCCTCGCCTCGCAGAGCGCACACACAGGCTCTGCAGCCACCCGGTCCCAAAGCTGCTGACGAGATTCCGTCAGCTGCTTCACCGTGGCCTCGTAGTCCGTCCTGTCTTCCGTCCATGGACATTCCAGGAGCCGATGTCGGGGATCTCCACAGCTTTCACACCGGGAATCAACCTCGTCTTCGCTCAACTCTTCGTCCCAAGGACAACTGTTGTGCTCATGCCCGTAGTTTCCGCAGAGCAAACACCAGGACTCCTTCTTCGCTTGGCCCTTCTGACGTCTTCGGTCCGCTTCCTGGACCACCTTCTTTGGGGACGTCTCTCGCCAAGTACACTCGTCGGCAAAGTGACCTGTTTGCCGACATTTCTTGCAGGGCGTCACAGCGGCCTTCTTGCGCCCCTTCTCCCGGCGCTCTTCTTTTTCACGCTGGACCGACCGCTGCACCATCTTCAGGATGTCTGCCCCAGACACCGTCACCCAGTCGCTCTGGTCCGCACACGTCCGGGGGTGAGTCTTATCCGGAGCCGTCCGCAGGGAGGTCTTCTTGGTGGCGTTCCACATCGTGTCCGTGATCCGGTCTCTTTGATCCTGCCGACTACGCCAAGTGTGAGAGGTGCGGTTGGGGGCCTGCGAGTGCGTGTGGTGGTGCCTGCTGCCGTGCAGGTGTAGACTCTGTACTCACCAGGCACCGCTCTCTCTCACCTTCAGGTACCGGAACCTTCAACGGACCTGGAATTCTTCAGTCGGATCCGGACACGGCGATTCCCTCTTGGAGCTGACCGTCGACCGAGCTGAGGAGAGAATGGTCTACATTAAAGGGGGTATCGACCCTGCTTCCGGTGGAACAGGGGATACCCCAGGGGTGGCTGCGACCTTCACCGGCTGGGTGAATGGTCATCACCGGCACAAAGCCTCAGCTACCCAGCTTTCACACACTCGCGCTTTCGCACGTAGTGTGATGAAAGGGATTCTCACGTCCGTGAGCAATCCTAACTCCGGCGCTCGGGGACAAACAAGGGACAGACGTACACGGATGCTACTCACCGTCACGAGTCTTGCACTCCGATCTTCTCCACTTACAGGTCCCTGTAAGGAGGCAAAGAGAAACAGCCGTGCAGGGCCTAACTCTGACCTAGTGTCACACCCTATACTATCTACAACAGCGGAGCCCTCAAACTAGCTCTGTGGGTGTGGTGCAACACAACTATGCACAACTTACACAACACATACACTTTGCCCTGCACGGTAACAACATATAACACACTATCGGAGTTACAACATAAAACGGTGCTGTCCCTTTTCTACCCGACCCAGAACACCCAGTAGTGGGGACCGCACAGCTCACCCACCTACCGTACTCTCAGGGTGGCCTGAGCCTAGCGCCCAGTACCACCTTTACTCACCTCAGGGAAACACTGCTTCGCTGGGCCTAGCGCCCCCTAACTGCCCACAGGCCGGAGGCCTGACTTTGCCCACGGGCCTAGCGCCCGCCTACTTGCCGCCCGTTGGGTGACCTGGGCCTTGTGCCCAGGGTCACCTTATCGTATCCCTGATTTGGCCACAAATACCCTAGGGCCTAACGCCCTCTATTAGCCACAGGCCTAGTGCCTAGATTGTCCCCCGGGCCTAGTGCCGCCTAACTGGTGCCGCATGAGTGGGGTGGCTTGGGCCTAATGCCCAAACCACCTCATCAAATATTGGGGGCCCAAACTCCTAACTGCGCCCAGGCCTAGCGCCTGAATTGTGTCCTCGGGCCTAATGCCCGTCCCTGGTGGTCGAGGGAGGAAAAGGGGAGGGGGAGGATAGCCTCACTGAGGCCTTACCTAACCTGGGGGCCTCCACCGTCTTCTGCCGCTGACCCGTCCTGGCCAGCGACGCCTCCGTCTCTTCCCTGCGTCCAGCCGCCGCTGGACATCTTCTTTCTGCAGGCCGACGTCTTCTGGCCTCTTCCGCGGCCTCAGGACCTCCTCTCCCCGCGGTCGTCGTCTTCTCCTCGGCGCCGGATCCTCTTCTGCGCTCCGGCGCGCCGACGACCTCCTCCGCTGCTCCCGGCTGTGTCTTCTCTTCTTCGCGCTCTTCTGCGCGCGCCCGGCGTCCCTCTCCTCTTCGCCGCTCTTCGGCGCGGCCTCCTGTCCGAATGGCTCCCGCCCGGCGTCTGACGTCAGACGCCGGGGGCGGGGCCTATGACGCGGCGAGCGCCGATTGGCTCGCCGCGTCTCTTCCTGATTGGCCGCCGCTCCGGGAGCCGCGATTGGCTCCCGGAGGGCGCCAACATTCAAACCCTCCAGCCTGGGGTCCGGTGCAGGGAAAAGGGTAATCCCTGCACCGGACACCCGCCGCCGCCGCCACGCACCAAGCGCTGGGGACAGACAAGCTGCCCCAGCGCTGTCCCCAACTAGGGACAACACAGATGTGCCCACAGGGCACATCCTTACACCATGACAAGTGAACTCTCGGCAGGGGACGGGGAAAGAAAACTGCAGGGAGGCTGCATCTCTTCACGTTGACATGGGAAGGCGGAAGGGTGACTGTTCCTGAAGCACCCCCAAACTATGCGCACAACTAGTGCAAATCCTTCCCAGGGCACACTGCAGCAGATGAATTTGCAGACCGTCATGTCATAAAAGCAGTCGGGCACAGTTACAGTAGCTGCAACCCTCATCTCCATATGAAAAGCAACAAGCAGTGCACCGTCCTATGTCTCAATGGGTTCTTAAATTGGAAAATAAAATATAAAAGGCAGCTTGAGATTTAACCCCCTCGCTGCTGAGGGTTTTCTCATCCTCGCACCGAGACCATTTTCCGACGTTAGCGCTCGTCCGAACGTCGTCGTCACGGATTTCTTTTTATTTATTTTTTCTTTCTTTCTTATCCCCCCTGCGGCACTCACACAAATTATACCTTGGTTTTTGTTTGTTTTTTTTTTCTTTCAAAAGACTTTGTAGTCTCAAAAAAGCCATTAGTCTTTTTACTGATTTGAACACGTCAAAAGTTGTTTCACCCAAATGGCCCAAAAAGCGTATTTCTCAAGCAAGTGAACCAAAAGCAAATGTGATTTTTTTTCTTTTGTCCCCCGTCTTATAAGCACCATAGACAAATACTTTGTGTTTTGCCACCAATCCACCTGCCCAAAATCTGCACGCAAACCAAAAATGCTCTCTTTCTTCTAGTTTTCGCCGCCTCAATTTAAACGCTTACTATGTGTAGGAAGACTACGGCAGCCCAGCGAGGCCTACCATTTTACAAAGTAGACAAGCTACTGCATGAAATGAGGGAGCAAAGTTTTTTTTCTCTCTCCCCCTCATATCTGACACAATCTGGGGGCCTACTTTACAAAGCAAGTGAAACCGTGTGGGTCCTGCAGCGCCCTGTATTGGTTGTATATGCGAAGCACAGTACAAGGCCGGAAAAAGCAAGGAAGCATGCAGCCAGCGCACAGGAGAAGAGATGAGAAGAGAGCGCTGAGTGAAAGATAGAAGCGCACCTTAACGGGCACAGGGGTCCAGTGGAGGGAGGGTTGAAATGAAGAAAAGGATGGAAACAGCAAAGGAAGAGACAGCACCAGCAGCACACAAAAAGATCTGACTTTTACCAGAGATGATCAGGGGAAAGCGCGAACGCAGTCCCCCACTACCACAAATTATGCAGTCGAGTTTCCCGCATTTGGTGAAATCGCAGGGGTCAGCACACCCGGAGTGCAATGGATGAACCTCGCCCTGGGAGAACCACCTTCGTGATCATGGTATCTCCCCTGCCAGGTAAGTATGAGTTGGACTAGGGCTCAGGAGGGCCCCTGCTTGGGCACACCCCCGTCAAGTGAAGGAGGTTGACCGGAGCCATGACAAGTGAACTCTCGGCAGGGGACGGGAAAAGAAAACTGCAGGGAGGCTGCATCTCTTCACGTTGACATGGGAAGGCGGAAGGGTGACTGTTCCTGAAGCACCCCCAAACTATGCGCACAACTAGTGCAAATCCTTCCCAGGGCACACTGCAGCAGATGAATTTGCATACCGTCATGTCATAAAAGCAGTCGGGCACAGTTACAGTAGCTGCAACCCTCATCTCCATATGAAAAGCAACAGGCAGTGCACCGTCCTATGTCTCAATGGGTTCTTAAATTGGAAAATAAAATATAAAAGGCAGCTTGAGATTTAACCCCCTCGCTGCTGAGGGTTTTCTCATCCTCGCACCGAGACCATTTTCCGACGTTAGCGCTCGTCCGAACGTCGTCGTCACGGATTTCTTTTTATTTATTTTTTCTTTCTTTCTTATCCCCCCTGCGGCACTCACACAAATTATACCTTGGTTTTTGTTTGTTTGTTTTTTCTTTCAAAAGACTTTGTAGTCTCAAAAAAGCCATTAGTCTTTTTACTGATTTGAACACGTCAAAAGTTGTTTCACCCAAATGGCCCAAAAAGCGTATTTCGCAAGCAAGTGAACCAAAAACAAATGTGATTTTTTTTCTTTTGTCCCCCGTCTTATAAGCACCATAGACAAATACTTTGTGTTTTGCCACCAATCCACCTGCCCAAAATCTGCACGCAAACCAAAAATGCTCTCTTTCTTCTAGTTTTCGCCGCCTCAATTTAAACGCTTACTATGTGTAGGAAGACTACGGCAGCCCAGCGAGGCCTACCATTTTACAAAGTAGACAAGCTACTGCATGAAATGAGGGAGCAAAGTTTTTTTTCTCTCTCCCCCTCATATCTGACACAATCTGGGGGCCTACTTTACAAAGCAAGTGAAACCGTGTGGGTCCTGCAGCGCCCTGTATTGGTTGTATATGCGAAGCACAGTACAAGGCCGGAAAAAGCAAGGAAGCATGCAGCCAGCGCACAGGAGAAGAGATGAGAAGAGAGCGCTGAGTGAAAGATAGAAGCGCACCTTAACGGGCACAGGGGTCCAGTGGAGGGAGAGTTGAAATGAAGAAAAGGATGGAAACAGCAAAGGAAGAGACAACACCAAAAAAGATCTGACTTTTACCAGAGATGATCAGGGGAAAGCGCGAACGCAGTCCCCCACTACCACAAATTATGCAGTCGAGTTTCCCGCATTTGGGGAAATCGCAGGGGTCAGCACACCCGGAGTGCAATGGATGAGCCTCGCCTTGGGAGAACCACCTTCGTGATCATGGTATCTCCCCTGCCAGGTAAGTATGAGTTGGACTAGGGCTCAGGAGGGCCCCTGCTTGGGCACACCCCCGTCAAGTGAAGGAGGTTGACCGGAGCCATGACAAGTGAACTCTCGGCAGGGGACGGGAAAAGAAAACTGCAGGGAGGCTGCATCTCTTCACGTTGACATGGGAAGGCGGAAGGGTGACTGTTCCTGAAGCACCCCCAAACTATGCGCACAACTAGTGCAAATCCTTCCCAGGGCACACTGCAGCAGATGAATTTGCATACCGTCATGTCATAAAAGCAGTCGGGCACAGTTACAGTAGCTGCAACCCTCATCTCCATATGAAAAGCAACAGGCAGTGCACCGTCCTATGTCTCAATGGGTTCTTAAATTGGAAAATAAAATATAAAAGGCAGCTTGAGATTTAACCCCCTCGCTGCTGAGGGTTTTCTCATCCTCGCACCGAGACCATTTTCCGACGTTAGCGCTCGTCCGAACGTCGTCGTCACGGATTTCTTTTTATTTATTTTTTCTTTCTTTCTTATCCCCCCTGCGGCACTCACACAAATTATACCTTGGTTTTTGTTTGTTTGTTTTTTCTTTCAAAAGACTTTGTAGTCTCAAAAAAGCCATTAGTCTTTTTACTGATTTGAACACGTCAAAAGTTGTTTCACCCAAATGGCCCAAAAAGCGTATTTCTCAAGCAAGTGAACCAAAAGCAAATGTGATTTTTTTTCTTTTGTCCCCCGTCTTATAAGCACCATAGACAAATACTTTGTGTTTTGCCACCAATCCACCTGCCCAAAATCTGCACGCAAACCAAAAATGCTCTCTTTCTTCTAGTTTTCGCCGCCTCAATTTAAACGCTTACTATGTGTAGGAAGACTACGGCAGCCCAGCGAGGCCTACCATTTTACAAAGTAGACAAGCTACTGCATGAAATGAGGGAGCAAAGTTTTTTTTCTCTCTCCCCCTCATATCTGACACAATCTGGGGGCCTACTTTACAAAGCAAGTGAAACCGTGTGGGTCCTGCAGCGCCCTGTATTGGTTGTATATGCGAAGCACAGTACAAGGCTGGAAAAAGCAAGGAAGCATGCAGCCAGCGCACAGGAGAAGAGATGAGAAGAGAGCGCTGAGTGAAAGATAGAAGCGCACCTTAACGGGCACAGGGGTCCAGTGGAGGGAGAGTTGAAATGAAGAAAAGGATGGAAACAGCAAAGGAAGAGACAGCACCAAAAAAGATCTGACTTTCACCAGAGATGATCAAGGGAAAGCGCGAACGCAGTCCCCCACTACCACAAATTATGCAGTCGAGTTTCCCGCATTTGGGGAAATCGCAGGGGTCAGCACACCCGGAGTGCAATGGATGAGCCTCGCCCTGGGAGAACCACCTTCGTGATCATGGTATCTCCCCTGCCAGGTAAGTATGAGTTGGACTAGGGCTCAGGAGGGCCCCTGCTTGGGCACACCCCCGTCAAGTGAAGGAGGTTGACCGGAGCCATGACAAGTGAACTCTCGGCAGGGGACGGGAAAAGAAAACTGCAGGGAGGCTGCATCTCTTCACGTTGACATGGGAAGGCGGAAGGGTGACTGTTCCTGAAGCACCCCCAAACTATGCGCACAACTAGTGCAAATCCTTCCCAGGGCACACTGCAGCAGATGAATTTGCATACCGTCATGTCATAAAAGCAGTCGGGCACAGTTACAGTAGCTGCAACCCTCATCTCCATATGAAAAGCAACAGGCAGTGCACCGTCCTATGTCTCAATGGGTTCTTAAATTGGAAAATAAAATATAAAAGGCAGCTTGAGATTTAACCCCCTCGCTGCTGAGGGTTTTCTCATCCTCGCACCGAGACCATTTTCCGACGTTAGCGCTCGTCCGAACGTCGTCGTCACGGATTTCTTTTTATTTATTTTTTCTTTCTTTCTTATCCCCCCTGCGGCACTCACACAAATTATACCTTGGTTTTTGTTTGTTTTTTTTTTCTTTCAAAAGACTTTGTAGTCTCAAAAAAGCCATTAGTCTTTTTACTGATTTGAACACGTCAAAAGTTGTTTCACCCAAATGGCCCAAAAAGCGTATTTCTCAAGCAAGTGAACCAAAAGCAAATGTGATTTTTTTTCTTTTGTCCCCCGTCTTATAAGCACCATAGACAAATACTTTGTGTTTTGCCACCAATCCACCTGCCCAAAATCTGCACGCAAACCAAAAATGCTCTCTTTCTTCTAGTTTTCGCCGCCTCAATTTAAACGCTTACTATGTGTAGGAAGACTACGGCAGCCCAGCGAGGCCTACCATTTTACAAAGTAGACAAGCTACTGCATGAAATGAGGGAGCAAAGTTTTTTTTCTCTCTCCCCCTCATATCTGACACAATCTGGGGGCCTACTTTACAAAGCAAGTGAAACCGTGTGGGTCCTGCAGCGCCCTGTATTGGTTGTATATGCGAAGCACAGTACAAGGCTGGAAAAAGCAAGGAAGCATGCAGCCAGCGCACAGGAGAAGAGATGAGAAGAGAGCGCTGAGTGAAAGATAGAAGCGCACCTTAACGGGCACAGGGGTCCAGTGGAGGGAGAGTTGAAATGAAGAAAAGGATGGAAACAGCAAAGGAAGAGACAGCACCAAAAAAGATCTGACTTTCACCAGAGATGATCAGGGGAAAGCGCGAACGCAGTCCCCCACTACCACAAATTATGCAGTCGAGTTTCCCGCATTTGGGGAAATCGCAGGGGTCAGCACACCCGGAGTGCAATGGATGAGCCTCGCCCTGGGAGAGCCACCTTCGTGATCATGGTATCTCCCCTGCCAGGTAAGTATGAGTTGGACTAGGGCTCAGGAGGGCCCCTGCTTGGGCACACCCCCGTCAAGTGAAGGAGGTTGACCGGAGCCATGACAAGTGAACTCTCGGCAGGGGACGGGAAAAGAAAACTGCAGGGAGGCTGCATCTCTTCACGTTGACATGGGAAGGCGGAAGGGTGACTGTTCCTGAAGCACCCCCAAACTATGCGCACAACTAGTGCAAATCCTTCCCAGGGCACACTGCAGCAGATGAATTTGCATACCGTCATGTCATAAAAGCAGTCGGGCACAGTTACAGTAGCTGCAACCCTCATCTCCATATGAAAAGCAACAGGCAGTGCACCGTCCTATGTCTCAATGGGTTCTTAAATTGGAAAATAAAATATAAAAGGCAGCTTGAGATTTAACCCCCTCGCTGCTGAGGGTTTTCTCATCCTCGCACCGAGACCATTTTCCGACGTTAGCGCTCGTCCGAACGTCGTCGTCGCGGATTTCTTTTTATTTATTTTTTCTTTCTTTCTTATCCCCCCTGCGGCACTCACACAAATTATACCTTGGTTTTTGTTTGTTTGTTTTTTCTTTCAAAAGACTTTGTAGTCTCAAAAAAGCCATTAGTCTTTTTACTGATTTGAATACGTCAAAAGTTGTTTCACCCAAATGGCCCAAAAAGCGTATTTCTCAAGCAAGTGAACCAAAAGCAAATGTGATTTTTTTTCTTTTGTCCCCCGTCTTATAAGCACCATAGACAAATACTTTGTGTTTTGCCACCAATCCACCTGCCCAAAATCTGCACGCAAACCAAAAATGCTCTCTTTCTTCTAGTTTTCGCCGCCTCAATTTAAACGCTTACTATGTGTAGGAAGACTACGGCAGCCCAGCGAGGCCTACCATTTTACAAAGTAGACAAGCTACTGCATGAAATGAGGGAGCAAAGTTTTTTTTCTCTCTCCCCCTCATATCTGACACAATCTGGGGGCCTACTTTACAAAGCAAGTGAAACCGTGTGGGTCCTGCAGCGCCCTGTATTGGTTGTATATGCGAAGCACAGTACAAGGTCGGAAAAAGCAAGGAAGCATGCAGCCAGCGCACAGGAGAAGAGATGAGAAGAGAGCGCTGAGTGAAAGATAGAAGCGCACCTTAACGGGCACAGGGGTCCAGTGGAGGGAGAGTTGAAATGAAAAAAAGGATAGAAACAGCAAAGGAAGAGACAGCACCAGCAGCACACAAAAAGATCTGACTTTTACCAGAGATGATCAGGGGAAAGCGCAAACGCAGTCCCCCACTACCACAAATTATGCAGTCGAGTTTCCCGCATTTGGGGAAATCGCAGGGGTCAGCACACCCGGAGTGCAATGGATGAGCCTCGCCCTGGGAGAACCACCTTCGTGATCATGGTATCTCCCCTGCCAGGTAAGTATGAGTTGGACTAGGGCTCAGGAGGGCCCCTGCTTGGGCACACCCCCGTCAAGTGAAGGAGGTTGACCGGAGCCATGACAAGTGAACTCTCGGCAGGGGACGGGAAAAGAAAACTGCAGGGAGGCTGCATCTCTTCACGTTGACATGGGAAGGCGGAAGGGTGACTGTTCCTGAAGCACCCCCAAACTATGCGCACAACTAGTGCAAATCCTTCCCAGGGCACACTGCAGCAGATGAATTTGCATACCGTCATGTCATAAAAGCAGTCGGGCACAGTTACAGTAGCTGCAACCCTCATCTCCATATGAAAAGCAACAGGCAGTGCACCGTCCTATGTCTCAATGGGTTCTTAAATTGGAAAATAAAATATAAAAGGCAGCTTGAGATTTAACCCCCTCGCTGCTGAGGGTTTTCTCATCCTCGCACCGAGACCATTTTCCGACGTTAGCGCTCGTCCGAACGTCGTCGTCACGGATTTCTTTTTATTTATTTTTTCTTTCTTTCTTATCCCCCCTGCGGCACTCACACAAATTATACCTTGGTTTTTGTTTGTTTGTTTTTTCTTTCAAAAGACTTTGTAGTCTCAAAAAAGCCATTAGTCTTTTTACTGATTTGAACACGTCAAAAGTTGTTTCACCCAAATGGCCCAAAAAGCGTATTTCTCAAGCAAGTGAACCAAAAGCAAATGTGATTTTTTTTCTTTTGTCCCCCGTCTTATAAGCACCATAGACAAATACTTTGTGTTTTGCCACCAATCCACCTGCCCAAAATCTGCACGCAAACCAAAAATGCTCTCTTTCTTCTAGTTTTCGCCGCCTCAATTTAAACGCTTACTATGTGTAGGAAGACTACGGCAGCCCAGCGAGGCCTACCATTTTACAAAGTAGACAAGCTACTGCATGAAATGAGGGAGCAAAGTTTTTTTTCTCTCTCCCCCTCATATCTGACACAATCTGGGGGCCTACTTTACAAAGCAAGTGAAACCGTGTGGGTCCTGCAGCGCCCTGTATTGGTTGTATATGCGAAGCACAGTACAAGGCTGGAAAAAGCAAGGAAGCATGCAGCCAGCGCACAGGAGAAGAGATGAGAAGAGAGCGCTGAGTGAAAGATAGAAGCGCACCTTAACGGGGCACAGGGGTCCAGTGGAGGGAGGGTTGAAATGAAGAAAAGGATGGAAACAGCAAAGGAAGAGACAGCACCAGCAGCACACAAAAAGATCTGACTTTTACCAGAGATGATCAGGGGAAAGCGCGAACGCAGTCCCCCACTACCACAAATTATGCAGTCGAGTTTCCCGCATTTGGGGAAATCGCAGGGGTCAGCACACCCGGAGTGCAATGGATGAGCCTCGCCCTGGGAGAACCACCTTCGTGATCATGGTATCTCCCCTGCCAGGTAAGTATGAGTTGGACTAGGGCTCAGGAGGGCCCCTGCTTGGGCACACCCCCGTCAAGTGAAGGAGGTTGACCGGAGCCATGACAAGTGAACTCTCGGCAGGGGACGGGAAAAGAAAACTGCAGGGAGGCTGCATCTCTTCACGTTGACATGGGAAGGCGGAAGGGTGACTGTTCCTGAAGCACCCCCAAACTATGCGCACAACTAGTGCAAATCCTTCCCAGGGCACACTGCAGCAGATGAATTTGCATACCGTCATGTCATAAAAGCAGTCGGGCACAGTTACAGTAGCTGCAACCCTCATCTCCATATGAAAAGCAACAGGCAGTGCACCGTCCTATGTCTCAATGGGTTCTTAAATTGGAAAATAAAATATAAAAGGCAGCTTGAGATTTTAACCCCCTCGCTGCTGAGGGTTTTCTCATCCTCGCACCGAGACCATTTTCCGACGTTAGCGCTCGTCCGAACGTCGTCGTCACGGATTTCTTTTTATTTATTTTTTCTTTCTTTCTTATCCCCCCTGCGGCACTCACACAAATTATACCTTGGTTTTTGTTTGTTTGTTTTTTCTTTCAAAAGACTTTGTAGTCTCAAAAAAGCCATTAGTCTTTTTACTGATTTGAACACGTCAAAAGTTGTTTCACCCAAATGGCCCAAAAAGCGTATTTCTCAAGCAAGTGAACCAAAAACAAATGTGATTTTTTTTCTTTTGTCCCCCGTCTTATAAGCACCATAGACAAATACTTTGTGTTTTGCCACCAATCCACCTGCCCAAAATCTGCACGCAAACCAAAAATGCTCTCTTTCTTCTAGTTTTCGCCGCCTCAATTTAAACGCTTACTATGTGTAGGAAGACTACGGCAGCCCAGCGAGGCCTACCATTTTACAAAGTAGACAAGCTACTGCATGAAATGAGGGAGCAAAGTTTTTTTTCTCTCTCCCCCTCATATCTGACACAATCTGGGGGCCTACTTTACAAAGCAAGTGAAACCGTGTGGGTCCTGCAGCGCCCTGTATTGGTTGTATATGCGAAGCACAGTACAAGGCTGGAAAAAGCAAGGAAGCATGCAGCCAGCGCACAGGAGAAGAGATGAGAAGAGAGCGCTGAGTGAAAGATAGAAGCGCACCTTAACGGGCACAGGGGTCCAGTGGAGGGAGGGTTGAAATGAAGAAAAGGATGGAAACAGCAAAGGAAGAGACAGCACCAGCAGCACACAAAAAGATCTGACTTTTACCAGAGATGATCAGGGGAAAGCGCGAACGCAGTCCCCCACTACCACAAATTATGCAGTCGAGTTTCCCGCATTTGGGGAAATCGCAGGGGTCAGCACACCCGGAGTGCAATGGATGAGCCTCGCCCTGGGAGAACCACCTTCGTGATCATGGTATCTCCCCTGCCAGGTAAGTATGAGTTGGACTAGGGCTCAGGAGGGCCCCTGCTTGGGCACACCCCCGTCAAGTGAAGGAGGTTGACCGGAGCCATGACAAGTGAACTCTCGGCAGGGGACGGGAAAAGAAAACTGCAGGGAGGCTGCATCTCTTCACGTTGACATGGGAAGGCGGAAGGGTGACTGTTCCTGAAGCACCCCCAAACTATGCGCACAACTAGTGCAAATCCTTCCCAGGGCACACTGCAGCAGATGAATTTGCATACCGTCATGTCATAAAAGCAGTCGGGCACAGTTACAGTAGCTGCAACCCTCATCTCCATATGAAAAGCAACAGGCAGTGCACCGTCCTATGTCTCAATGGGTTCTTAAATTGGAAAATAAAATATAAAAGGCAGCTTGAGATTTTAACCCCCTCGCTGCTGAGGGTTTTCTCATCCTCGCACCGAGACCATTTTCCGACGTTAGCGCTCGTCCGAACGTCGTCGTCACGGATTTCTTTTTATTTATTTTTTCTTTCTTTCTTATCCCCCCTGCGGCACTCACACAAATTATACCTTGGTTTTTGTTTGTTTGTTTTTTCTTTCAAAAGACTTTGTAGTCTCAAAAAAGCCATTAGTCTTTTTACTGATTTGAACACGTCAAAAGTTGTTTCACCCAAATGGCCCAAAAAGCGTATTTCTCAAGCAAGTGAACCAAAAACAAATGTGATTTTTTTTCTTTTGTCCCCCGTCTTATAAGCACCATAGACAAATACTTTGTGTTTTGCCACCAATCCACCTGCCCAAAATCTGCACGCAAACCAAAAATGCTCTCTTTCTTCTAGTTTTCGCCGCCTCAATTTAAACGCTTACTATGTGTAGGAAGACTACGGCAGCCCAGCGAGGCCTACCATTTTACAAAGTAGACAAGCTACTGCATGAAATGAGGGAGCAAAGTTTTTTTTCTCTCTCCCCCTCATATCTGACACAATCTGGGGGCCTACTTTACAAAGCAAGTGAAACCGTGTGGGTCCTGCAGCGCCCTGTATTGGTTGTATATGCGAAGCACAGTACAAGGCCGGAAAAAGCAAGGAAGCATGCAGCCAGCGCACAGGAGAAGAGATGAGAAGAGAGCGCTGAGTGAAAGATAGAAGCGCACCTTAACGGGCACAGGGGTCCAGTGCAGGGAGAGTTGAAATGAAGAAAAGGATGGAAACAGCAAAGGAAGAGACAGCACCAAAAAAGATCTGACTTTTACCAGAGATGATCAGGGGAAAGCGCGAACGCAGTCCCCCACTACCACAAATTATGCAGTCGAGTTTCCCGCATTTGGGGAAATCGCAGGGGTCAGCACACCCGGAGTGCAATGGATGAGCCTCGCCCTGGGAGAACCACCTTCGTGATCATGGTATCTCCCCTGCCAGGTAAGTATGAGTTGGACTAGGGCTCAGGAGGGCCCCTGCTTGGGCACACCCCCGTCAAGTGAAGGAGGTTGACCGGAGCCATGACAAGTGAACTCTCGGCAGGGGACGGGAAAAGAAAACTGCAGGGAGGCTGCATCTCTTCACGTTGACATGGGAAGGCGGAAGGGTGACTGTTCCTGAAGCACCCCCAAACTATGCGCACAACTAGCGCAAATCCTTCCCAGGGCACACTGCAGCAGATGAATTTGCATACCGTCATGTCATAAAAGCAGTCGGGCACAGTTACAGTAGCTGCAACCCTCATCTCCATATGAAAAGCAACAGGCAGTGCACCGTCCTATGTCTCAATGGGTTCTTAAATTGGAAAATAAAATATAAAAGGCAGCTTGAGATTTAACCCCCTCGCTGCTGAGGGTTTTCTCATCCTCGCACCGAGACCATTTTCCGACGTTAGCGCTCGTCCGAACGTCGTCGTCACGGATTTCTTTTTATTTATTTTTTCTTTCTTTCTTATCCCCCCTGCGGCACTCACACAAATTATACCTTGGTTTTTGTTTGTTTGTTTTTTCTTTCAAAAGACTTTGTAGTCTCAAAAAAGCCATTAGTCTTTTTACTGATTTGAACACGTCAAAAGTTGTTTCACCCAAATGGCCCAAAAAGCGTATTTCTCAAGCAAGTGAACCAAAAACAAATGTGATTTTTTTTCTTTTGTCCCCCGTCTTATAAGCACCATAGACAAATACTTTGTGTTTTGCCACCAATCCACCTGCCCAAAATCTGCACGCAAACCAAAAATGCTCTCTTTCTTCTAGTTTTCGCCGCCTCAATTTAAACGCTTACTATGTGTAGGAAGACTACGGCAGCCCAGCGAGGCCTACCATTTTACAAAGTAGACAAGCTACTGCATGAAATGAGGGAGCAAAGTTTTTTTTCTCTCTCCCCCTCATATCTGACACAATCTGGGGGCCTACTTTACAAAGCAAGTGAAACCGTGTGGGTCCTGCAGCGCCCTGTATTGGTTGTATATGCGAAGCACAGTACAAGGCCGGAAAAAGCAAGGAAGCATGCAGCCAGCGCACAGGAGAAGAGATGAGAAGAGAGCGCTGAGTGAAAGATAGAAGCGCACCTTAACGGGCACAGGGGTCCAGTGCAGGGAGAGTTGAAATGAAGAAAAGGATGGAAACAGCAAAGGAAGAGACAGCACCAAAAAAGATCTGACTTTTACCAGAGA
Source organism: Pseudophryne corroboree (assembly GCF_028390025.1). Lineage (NCBI taxonomy): Eukaryota > Metazoa > Chordata > Amphibia > Anura > Myobatrachidae > Pseudophryne > Pseudophryne corroboree. The sequence continues at coordinate 117,681,408 of NC_086444.1, forward strand.
TGATCAGGGGAAAGCGCGAACGCAGTCCCCCACTACCACAAATTATGCAGTCGAGTTTCCCGCATTTGGGGAAATCGCAGGGGTCAGCACACCCGGAGTGCAATGGATGAGCCTCGCCCTGGGAGAACCACCTTCGTGATCATGGTATCTCCCCTGCCAGGTAAGTATGAGTTGGACTAGGGCTCAGGAGGGCCCCTGCTTGGGCACACCCCCGTCAAGTGAAGGAGGTTGACCGGAGCCATGACAAGTGAACTCTCGGCAGGGGACGGGAAAAGAAAACTGCAGGGAGGCTGCATCTCTTCACGTTGACATGGGAAGGCGGAAGGGTGACTGTTCCTGAAGCACCCCCAAACTATGCGCACAACTAGTGCAAATCCTTCCCAGGGCACACTGCAGCAGATGAATTTGCATACCGTCATGTCATAAAAGCAGTCGGGCACAGTTACAGTAGCTGCAACCCTCATCTCCATATGAAAAGCAACAGGCAGTGCACCGTCCTATGTCTCAATGGGTTCTTAAATTGGAAAATAAAATATAAAAGGCAGCTTGAGATTTAACCCCCTCGCTGCTGAGGGTTTTCTCATCCTCGCACCGAGACCATTTTCCGACGTTAGCGCTCGTCCGAACGTCGTCGTCACGGATTTCTTTTTATTTCTTTTTTCTTTCTTTCTTATCCCCCCTGCGGCACTCACACAAATTATACCTTGGTTTTTGTTTGTTTGTTTTTTCTTTCAAAAGACTTTGTAGTCTCAAAAAAGCCATTAGTCTTTTTACTGATTTGAACACGTCAAAAGTTGTTTCACCCAAATGGCCCAAAAAGCGTATTTCTCAAGCAAGTGAACCAAAAACAAATGTGATTTTTTTTCTTTTGTCCCCCGTCTTATAAGCACCATAGACAAATACTTTGTGTTTTGCCACCAATCCACCTGCCCAAAATCTGCACGCAAACCAAAAATGCTCTCTTTCTTCTAGTTTTCGCCGCCTCAATTTAAACGCTTACTATGTGTAGGAAGACTACGGCAGCCCAGCGAGGCCTACCATTTTACAAAGTAGACAAGCTACTGCATGAAATGAGGGAGCAAAGTTTTTTTTCTCTCTCCCCCTCATATCTGACACAATCTGGGGGCCTACTTTACAAAGCAAGTGAAACCGTGTGGGTCCTGCAGCGCCCTGTATTGGTTGTATATGCGAAGCACAGTACAAGGCCGGAAAAAGCAAGGAAGCATGCAGCCAGCGCACAGGAGAAGAGATGAGAAGAGAGCGCTGAGTGAAAGATAGAAGCGCACCTTAACGGGCACAGGGGTCCAGTGCAGGGAGAGTTGAAATGAAGAAAAGGATGGAAACAGCAAAGGAAGAGACAGCACCAAAAAAGATCTGACTTTTACCAGAGATGATCAGGGGAAAGCGCGAACGCAGTCCCCCACTACCACAAATTATGCAGTCGAGTTTCCCGCATTTGGGGAAATCGCAGGGGTCAGCACACCCGGAGTGCAATGGATGAGCCTCGCCCTGGGAGAACCACCTTCGTGATCATGGTATCTCCCCTGCCAGGTAAGTATGAGTTGGACTAGGGCTCAGGAGGGCCCCTGCTTGGGCACACCCCCGTCAAGTGAAGGAGGTTGACCGGAGCCATGACAAGTGAACTCTCGGCAGGGGACGGGAAAAGAAAACTGCAGGGAGGCTGCATCTCTTCACGTTGACATGGGAAGGCGGAAGGGTGACTGTTCCTGAAGCACCCCCAAACTATGCGCACAACTAGCGCAAATCCTTCCCAGGGCACACTGCAGCAGATGAATTTGCATACCGTCATGTCATAAAAGCAGTCGGGCACAGTTACAGTAGCTGCAACCCTCATCTCCATATGAAAAGCAACAGGCAGTGCACCGTCCTATGTCTCAATGGGTTCTTAAATTGGAAAATAAAATATAAAAGGCAGCTTGAGATTTAACCCCCTCGCTGCTGAGGGTTTTCTCATCCTCGCACCGAGACCATTTTCCGACGTTAGCGCTCGTCCGAACGTCGTCGTCACGGATTTCTTTTTATTTATTTTTTCTTTCTTTCTTATCCCCCCTGCGGCACTCACACAAATTATACCTTGGTTTTTGTTTGTTTGTTTTTTCTTTCAAAAGACTTTGTAGTCTCAAAAAAGCCATTAGTCTTTTTACTGATTTGAACACGTCAAAAGTTGTTTCACCCAAATGGCCCAAAAAGCGTATTTCTCAAGCAAGTGAACCAAAAACAAATGTGATTTTTTTTCTTTTGTCCCCCGTCTTATAAGCACCATAGACAAATACTTTGTGTTTTGCCACCAATCCACCTGCCCAAAATCTGCACGCAAACCAAAAATGCTCTCTTTCTTCTAGTTTTCGCCGCCTCAATTTAAACGCTTACTATGTGTAGGAAGACTACGGCAGCCCAGCGAGGCCTACCATTTTACAAAGTAGACAAGCTACTGCATGAAATGAGGGAGCAAAGTTTTTTTTCTCTCTCCCCCTCATATCTGACACAATCTGGGGGCCTACTTTACAAAGCAAGTGAAACCGTGTGGGTCCTGCAGCGCCCTGTATTGGTTGTATATGCGAAGCACAGTACAAGGCCGGAAAAAGCAAGGAAGCATGCAGCCAGCGCACAGGAGAAGAGATGAGAAGAGAGTGCTGAGTGAAAGATAGAAGCGCACCTTAACGGGCACAGGGGTCCAGTGGAGGGAGAGTTGAAATGAAGAAAAGGATGGAAACAGCAAAGGAAGAGACAACACCAAAAAAGATCTGACTTTTACCAGAGATGATCAGGGGAAAGCGCGAACGCAGTCCCCCACTACCACAAATTATGCAGTCGAGTTTCCCGCATTTGGGGAAATCGCAGGGGTCAGCACACCCGGAGTGCAATGGATGAGCCTCGCCCTGGGAGAACCACCTTCGTGATCATGGTATCTCCCCTGCCAGGTAAGTATGAGTTGGACTAGGGCTCAGGAGGGCCCCTGCTTGGGCACACCCCCGTCAAGTGAAGGAGGTTGACCGGAGCCATGACAAGTGAACTCTCGGCAGGGGACGGGAAAAGAAAACTGCAGGGAGGCTGCATCTCTTCACGTTGACATGGGAAGGCGGAAGGGTGACTGTTCCTGAAGCACCCCCAAACTATGCGCACAACTAGTGCAAATCCTTCCCAGGGCACACTGCAGCAGATGAATTTGCATACCGTCATGTCATAAAAGCAGTCGGGCACAGTTACAGTAGCTGCAACCCTCATCTCCATATGAAAAGCAACAGGCAGTGCACCGTCCTATGTCTCAATGGGTTCTTAAATTGGAAAATAAAATATAAAAGGCAGCTTGAGATTTAACCCCCTCGCTGCTGAGGGTTTTCTCATCCTCGCACCGAGACCATTTTCCGACGTTAGCGCTCGTCCGAACGTCGTCGTCACGGATTTCTTTTTATTTATTTTTTCTTTCTTTCTTATCCCCCCTGCGGCACTCACACAAATTATACCTTGGTTTTTGTTTGTTTGTTTTTTCTTTCAAAAGACTTTGTAGTCTCAAAAAAGCCATTAGTCTTTTTACTGATTTGAACACGTCAAAAGTTGTTTCACCCAAATGGCCCAAAAAGCGTATTTCTCAAGCAAGTGAACCAAAAGCAAATGTGATTTTTTTTCTTTTGTCCCCCGTCTTATAAGCACCATAGACAAATACTTTGTGTTTTGCCACCAATCCACCTGCCCAAAATCTGCACGCAAACCAAAAATGCTCTCTTTCTTCTAGTTTTCGCCGCCTCAATTTAAACGCTTACTATGTGTAGGAAGACTACGGCAGCCCAGCGAGGCCTACCATTTTACAAAGTAGACAAGCTACTGCATGAAATGAGGGAGCAAAGTTTTTTTTCTCTCTCCCCCTCATATCTGACACAATCTGGGGGCCTACTTTACAAAGCAAGTGAAACCGTGTGGGTCCTGCAGCGCCCTGTATTGGTTGTATATGCGAAGCACAGTACAAGGCTGGAAAAAGCAAGGAAGCATGCAGCCAGCGCACAGGAGAAGAGATGAGAAGAGAGCGCTGAGTGAAAGATAGAAGCGCACCTTAACGGGCACAGGGGTCCAGTGGAGGGAGAGTTGAAATGAAGAAAAGGATGGAAACAGCAAAGGAAGAGACAGCACCAAAAAAGATCTGACTTTCACCAGAAATGATCAGGGGAAAGCGCGAACGCAGTCCCCCACTACCACAAATTATGCAGTCGAGTTTCCCGCATTTGGGGAAATCGCAGGGGTCAGCACACCCGGAGTGCAATGGATGAGCCTCGCCCTGGGAGAGCCACTTTCGTGATCATGGTATCTCCCCTGCCAGGTAAGTATGAGTTGGACTAGGGCTCAGGAGGGCCCCTGCTTGGGCACACCCCCGTCAAGTGAAGGAGGTTGACCGGAGCCATGACAAGTGAACTCTCGGCAGGGGACGGGAAAAGAAAACTGCAGGGAGGCTGCATCTCTTCACGTTGACATGGGAAGGCGGAAGGGTGACTGTTCCTGAAGCACCCCCAAACTATGCGCACAACTAGTGCAAATCCTTCCCAGGGCACACTGCAGCAGATGAATTTGCATACCGTCATGTCATAAAAGCAGTCGGGCACAGTTACAGTAGCTGCAACCCTCATCTCCATATGAAAAGCAACAGGCAGTGCACCGTCCTATGTCTCAATGGGTTCTTAAATTGGAAAATAAAATATAAAAGGCAGCTTGAGATTTAACCCCCTCGCTGCTGAGGGTTTTCTCATCCTCGCACCGAGACCATTTTCCGACGTTAGCGCTCGTCCGAACGTCGTCGTCGCGGATTTCTTTTTATTTATTTTTTCTTTCTTTCTTATCCCCCCTGCGGCACTCACACAAATTATACCTTGGTTTTTGTTTGTTTGTTTTTTCTTTCAAAAGACTTTGTAGTCTCAAAAAAGCCATTAGTCTTTTTACTGATTTGAATACGTCAAAAGTTGTTTCACCCAAATGGCCCAAAAAGCGTATTTCTCAAGCAAGTGAACCAAAAGCAAATGTGATTTTTTTTCTTTTGTCCCCCGTCTTATAAGCACCATAGACAAATACTTTGTGTTTTGCCACCAATCCACCTGCCCAAAATCTGCACGCAAACCAAAAATGCTCTCTTTCTTCTAGTTTTCGCCGCCTCAATTTAAACGCTTACTATGTGTAGGAAGACTACGGCAGCCCAGCGAGGCCTACCATTTTACAAAGTAGACAAGCTACTGCATGAAATGAGGGAGCAAAGTTTTTTTTCTCTCTCCCCCTCATATCTGACACAATCTGGGGGCCTACTTTACAAAGCAAGTGAAACCGTGTGGGTCCTGCAGCGCCCTGTATTGGTTGTATATGCGAAGCACAGTACAAGGTCGGAAAAAGCAAGGAAGCATGCAGCCAGCGCACAGGAGAAGAGATGAGAAGAGAGCGCTGAGTGAAAGATAGAAGCGCACCTTAACGGGCACAGGGGTCCAGTGGAGGGAGGGTTGAAATGAAGAAAAGGATGGAAACAGCAAAGGAAGAGACAGCACCAGCAGCACACAAAAAGATCTGACTTTTATCAGAGATGATCAGGGGAAAGCGCGAACGCAGTCCCCCACTACCACAAATTATGCAGTCGAGTTTCCCGCATTTGGGGAAATCGCAGGGGTCAGCACACCCGGAGTGCAATGGATGAGCCTCGCCCTGGGAGAACCACCTTCGTGATCATGGTATCTCCCCTGCCAGGTAAGTATGAGTTGGACTAGGGCTCAGGAGGGCCCCTGCTTGGGCACACCCCCGTCAAGTGAAGGAGGTTGACCGGAGCCATGACAAGTGAACTCTCGGCAGGGGACGGGAAAAGAAAACTGCAGGGAGGCTGCATCTCTTCACGTTGACATGGGAAGGCGGAAGGGTGACTGTTCCTGAAGCACCCCCAAACTATGCGCACAACTAGTGCAAATCCTTCCCAGGGCACACTGCAGCAGATGAATTTGCATACCGTCATGTCATAAAAGCAGTCGGGCACAGTTACAGTAGCTGCAACCCTCATCTCCATATGAAAAGCAACAGGCAGTGCACCGTCCTATGTCTCAATGGGTTCTTAAATTGGAAAATAAAATATAAAAGGCAGCTTGAGATTTAACCCCCTCGCTGCTGAGGGTTTTCTCATCCTCGCACCGAGACCATTTTCCGACGTTAGCGCTCGTCCGAACGTCGTCGTCACGGATTTCTTTTTATTTATTTTTTCTTTCTTTCTTATCCCCCCTGCGGCACTCACACAAATTATACCTTGGTTTTTGTTTGTTTGTTTTTTCTTTCAAAAGACTTTGTAGTCTCAAAAAAGCCATTAGTCTTTTTACTGATTTGAACACGTCAAAAGTTGTTTCACCCAAATGGCCCAAAAAGCGTATTTCTCAAGCAAGTGAACCAAAAACAAATGTGATTTTTTTTTCTTTTGTCCCCCGTCTTATTAGCACCATAGACAAATACTTTGTGTTTTGCCACCAATCCACCTGCCCAAAATCTGCACGCAAACCAAAAATGCTCTCTTTCTTCTAGTTTTCGCCGCCTCAATTTAAACGCTTACTATGTGTAGGAAGACTACGGCAGCCCAGCGAGGCCTACCATTTTACAAAGTAGACAAGCTACTGCATGAAATGAGGGAGCAAAGTTTTTTTTCTCTCTCCCCCTCATATCTGACACAATCTGGGGGCCTACTTCACAAAGCAAGTGAAACCGTGTGGGTCCTGCAGCGCCCTGTATTGGTTGTATATGCGAAGCACAGTACAAGGCCGGAAAAAGCAAGGAAGCATGCAGCCAGCGCACAGGAGAAGAGATGAGAAGAGAGCGCTGAGTGAAAGATAGAAGCGCACCTTAACGGGCACAGGGGTCCAGTGGAGGGAGAGTTGAAATGAAGAAAAGGATGGAAACAGCAAAGGAAGAGACAGCACCAAAAAAGATCTGACTTTTACCAGAGATGATCAGGGGAAAGCGCGAACGCAGTCCCCCACTACCACAAATTATGCAGTTGAGTTTCCCGCATTTGGGGAAATCGCAGGGGTCAGCACACCCGGAGTGCAATGGATGAGCCTCGCCCTGGGAGAACCACCTTCGTGATCATGGTATCTCCCCTGCCAGGTAAGTATGAGTTGGACTAGGGCTCAGGAGGGCCCCTGCTTGGGCACACCCCCGTCAAGTGAAGGAGGTTGACCGGAGCCATGACAAGTGAACTCTCGGCAGGGGACGGGAAAAGAAAACTGCAGGGAGGCTGCATCTCTTCACGTTGACATGGGAAGGCGGAAGGGTGACTGTTCCTGAAGCACCCCCAAACTATGCGCACAACTAGTGCAAATCCTTCCCAGGGCACACTGCAGCAGATGAATTTGCATACCGTCATGTCATAAAAGCAGTCGGGCACAGTTACAGTAGCTGCAACCCTCATCTCCATATGAAAAGCAACAGGCAGTGCACCGTCCTATGTCTCAATGGGTTCTTAAATTGGAAAATAAAATATAAAAGGCAGCTTGAGATTTAACCCCCTCGCTGCTGAGGGTTTTCTCATCCTCGCACCGAGACCATTTTCCGACGTTAGCGCTCGTCCGAACGTCGTCGTCGCGGATTTCTTTTTATTTATTTTTTCTTTCTTTCTTATCCCCCCTGCGGCACTCACACAAATTATACCTTGGTTTTTGTTTGTTTGTTTTTTCTTTCAAAAGACTTTGTAGTCTCAAAAAAGCCATTAGTCTTTTTACTGATTTGAACACGTCAAAAGTTGTTTCACCCAAATGGCCCAAAAAGCGTATTTCTCAAGCAAGTGAACCAAAAGCAAATGTGATTTTTTTTCTTTTGTCCCCCGTCTTATAAGCACCATAGACAAATACTTTGTGTTTTGCCACCAATCCACCTGCCCAAAATCTGCACGCAAACCAAAAATGCTCTCTTTCTTCTAGTTTTCGCCGCCTCAATTTAAACGCTTACTATGTGTAGGAAGACTACGGCAGCCCAGCGAGTCCTACCATTTTACAAAGTAGACAAGCTACTGCATGAAATGAGGGAGCAAAGTTTTTTTCTCTCTCCCCCTCATATCTGACACAATCTGGGGGCCTACTTTACAAAGCAAGTGAAACCGTGTGGGTCCTGCAGCGCCCTGTATTGGTTGTATATGCGAAGCACAGTACAAGGCCGGAAAAAGCAAGGAAGCATGCAGCCAGCGCACAGGAGAAGAGATGAGAAGAGAGCGCTGAGTGAAAGATAGAAGCGCACCTTAACGGGCACAGGGGTCCAGTGGAGGGAGAGTTGAAATGAAGAAAAGGATAGAAACAGCAAAGGAAGAGACAGCACCAGCAGCACACAAAAAGATCTGACTTTTACCAGAGATGATCAGGGGAAAGCACGAACGCAGTCCCCCACTACCACAAATTATGCAGTCGAGTTTCCCGCATTTGGGGAAATCGCAGGGGTCAGCACACCCGGAGTGCAATGGATGAGCCTCGCCCTGGGAGAACCACCTTCGTGATCATGGTATCTCCCCTGCCAGGTAAGTATGAGTTGGACTAGGGCTCAGGAGGGCCCCTGCTTGGGCACACCCCCGTCAAGTGAAGGAGGTTGACCGGAGCCATGACAAGTGAACTCTCGGCAGGGGACGGGAAAAGAAAACTGCAGGGAGGCTGCATCTCTTCACGTTGACATGGGAAGGCGGAAGGGTGACTGTTCCTGAAGCACCCCCAAACTATGCGCACAACTAGTGCAAATCCTTCCCAGGGCACACTGCAGCAGATGAATTTGCATACCGTCATGTCATAAAAGCAGTCGGGCACAGTTACAGTAGCTGCAACCCTCATCTCCATATGAAAAGCAACAGGCAGTGCACCGTCCTATGTCTCAATGGGTTCTTAAATTGGAAAATAAAATATAAAAGGCAGCTTGAGATTTAACCCCCTCGCTGCTGAGGGTTTTCTCATCCTCGCACCGAGACCATTTTCCGACGTTAGCGCTCGTCCGAACGTCGTCGTCGCGGATTTCTTTTTATTTATTTTTTCTTTCTTTCTTATCCCCCCTGCGGCACTCACACAAATTATACCTTGGTTTTTGTTTGTTTGTTTTTTCTTTCAAAAGACTTTGTAGTCTCAAAAAAGCCATTAGTCTTTTTACTGATTTGAACACGTCAAAAGTTGTTTCACCCAAATGGCCCAAAAAGCGTATTTCTCAAGCAAGTGAACCAAAAGCAAATGTGATTTTTTTTCTTTTGTCCCCCGTCTTATAAGCACCATAGACAAATACTTTGTGTTTTGCCACCAATCCACCTGCCCAAAATCTGCACGCAAACCAAAAATGCTCTCTTTCTTCTAGTTTTCGCCGCCTCAATTTAAACGCTTACTATGTGTAGGAAGACTACGGCAGCCCAGCGAGGCCTACCATTTTACAAAGTAGACAAGCTACTGCATGAAATGAGGGAGCAAAGTTTTTTTTCTCTCTCCCCCTCATATCTGACACAATCTGGGGGCCTACTTTACAAAGCAAGTGAAACCGTGTGGGTCCTGCAGCGCCCTGTATTGGTTGTATATGCGAAGCACAGTACAAGGCCGGAAAAAGCAAGGAAGCATGCAGCCAGCGCACAGGAGAAGAGATGAGAAGAGAGCGCTGAGTGAAAGATAGAAGCGCACCTTAACGGGCACAGGGGTCCAGTGGAGGGAGAGTTGAAATGAAGAAAAGGATAGAAACAGCAAAGGAAGAGACAGCACCAGCAGCACACAAAAAGATCTGACTTTTACCAGAGATGATCAGGGGAAAGCGCGAACGCAGTCCCCCACTACCACAAATTATGCAGTCGAGTTTCCCGCATTTGGGGAAATCGCAGGGGTCAGCACACCCGGAGTGCAATGGATGAGCCTCGCCCTGGGAGAACCACCTTCGTGATCATGGTATCTCCCCTGCCAGGTAAGTATGAGTTGGACTAGGGCTCAGGAGGGCCCCTGCTTGGGCACACCCCCGTCAAGTGAAGGAGGTTGACCGGAGCCATGACAAGTGAACTCTCGGCAGGGGACGGGAAAAGAAAACTGCAGGGAGGCTGCATCTCTTCACGTTGACATGGGAAGGCGGAAGGGTGACTGTTCCTGAAGCACCCCCAAACTATGCGCACAACTAGTGCAAATCCTTCCCAGGGCACACTGCAGCAGATGAATTTGCATACCGTCATGTCATAAAAGCAGTCGGGCACAGTTACAGTAGCTGCAACCCTCATCTCCATATGAAAAGCAACAGGCAGTGCACCGTCCTATGTCTCAATGGGTTCTTAAATTGGAAAATAAAATATAAAAGGCAGCTTGAGATTTAACCCCCTCGCTGCTGAGGGTTTTCTCATCCTCGCACCGAGACCATTTTCCGACGTTAGCGCTCGTCCGAACGTCGTCGTCACGGATTTCTTTTTATTTCTTTTTTCTTTCTTTCTTATCCCCCCTGCGGCACTCACACAAATTATACCTTGGTTTTTGTTTGTTTGTTTTTTCTTTCAAAAGACTTTGTAGTCTCAAAAAAGCCATTAGTCTTTTTACTGATTTGAACACGTCAAAAGTTGTTTCACCCAAATGGCCCAAAAAGCGTATTTCTCAAGCAAGTGAACCAAAAGCAAATGTGATTTTTTTTCTTTTGTCCCCCGTCTTATAAGCACCATAGACAAATACTTTGTGTTTTGCCACCAATCCACCTGCCCAAAATCTGCACGCAAACCAAAAATGCTCTCTTTCTTCTAGTTTTCGCCGCCTCAATTTAAACGCTTACTATGTGTAGGAAGACTACGGCAGCCCAGCGAGGCCTACCATTTTACAAAGTAGACAAGCTACTGCATGAAATGAGGGAGCAAAGTTTTTTTTCTCTCTCCCCCTCATATCTGACACAATCTGGGGGCCTACTTTACAAAGCAAGTGAAACCGTGTGGGTCCTGCAGCGCCCTGTATTGGTTGTATATGCGAAGCACAGTACAAGGCCGGAAAAAGCAAGGAAGCATGCAGCCAGCGCACAGGAGAAGAGATGAGAAGAGAGCGCTGAGTGAAAGATAGAAGCGCACCTTAACGGGCACAGGGGTCCAGTGGAGGGAGAGTTGAAATGAAGAAAAGGATAGAAACAGCAAAGGAAGAGACAGCACCAGCAGCACACAAAAAGATCTGACTTTTACCAGAGATGATCAGGGGAAAGCGCGAACGCAGTCCCCCACTACCACAAATTATGCAGTCGAGTTTCCCGCATTTGGGGAAATCGCAAGGGTCAGCACACCCGGAGTGCAATGGATGAGCCTCGCCCTGGGAGAACCACCTTCGTGATCATGGTATCTCCCCTGCCAGGTAAGTATGAGTTGGACTAGGGCTCAGGAGGGCCCCTGCTTGGGCACACCCCCGTCAAGTGAAGGAGGTTGACCGGAGCCATGACAAGTGAACTCTCGGCAGGGGACGGGAAAAGAAAACTGCAGGGAGGCTGCATCTCTTCACGTTGACATGGGAAGGCGGAAGGGTGACTGTTCCTGAAGCACCCCCAAACTATGCGCACAACTAGTGCAAATCCTTCCCAGGGCACACTGCAGCAGATGAATTTGCATACCGTCATGTCATAAAAGCAGTCGGGCACAGTTACAGTAGCTGCAACCCTCATCTCCATATGAAAAGCAACAGGCAGTGCACCGTCCTATGTCTCAATGGGTTCTTAAATTGGAAAATAAAATATAAAAGGCAGCTTGAGATTTAACCCTCTCGCTGCTGAGGGTTTTCTCATCCTCGCACCGAGACCATTTTCCGACGTTAGCGCTCGTCCGAACGTCGTCGTCACGGATTTCTTTTTATTTATTTTTTCTTTCTTTCTTATCCCCCCTGCGGCACTCACACAAATTATACCTTGGTTTTTGTTTGTTTTTTTTTTCTTTCAAAAGACTTTGTAGTCTCAAAAAAGCCATTAGTCTTTTTACTGATTTGAACACGTCAAAAGTTGTTTCACCCAAATGGCCCAAAAAGCGTATTTCTCAAGCAAGTGAACCAAAAGCAAATGTGATTTTTTTTCTTTTGTCCCCCGTCTTATAAGCACCATAGACAAATACTTTGTGTTTTGCCACCAATCCACCTGCCCAAAATCTGCACGCAAACCAAAAATGCTCTCTTTCTTCTAGTTTTCGCCGCCTCAATTTAAACGCTTACTATGTGTAGGAAGACTACGGCAGCCCAGCGAGGCCTACCATTTTACAAAGTAGACAAGCTACTGCATGAAATGAGGGAGCAAAGTTTTTTTTCTCTCTCCCCCTCATATCTGACACAATCTGGGGGCCTACTTTACAAAGCAAGTGAAACCGTGTGGGTCCTGCAGCGCCCTGTATTGGTTGTTTATGCGAAGCACAGTACAAGGCCGGAAAAAGCAAGGAAGCATGCAGCCAGCGCACAGGAGAAGAGATGAGAAGAGAGCGCTGAGTGAACGGGCACAGGGGTCCAGTGGAGGGAGGGTTGAAATGAAGAAAAGGATGGAAACAGCAAAGGAAGAGACAGCACCAGCAGCACACAAAAAGATCTGACTTTTACCAGAGATGATCAGGGGAAAGCGCGAACGCAGTCCCCCACTACCACAAATTATGCAGTCGAGTTTCCCGTATTTGGGGAAATCGCAGGGGTCAGCACACCCGGAGTGCAATGGATGAGCCTCGCCCTGGGAGAACCACCTTCGTGATCATGGTATCTCCCCTGCCAGGTAAGTATGAGTTGGACTAGGGCTCAGGAGGGCCCCTGCTTGGGCACACCCCCGTCAAGTGAAGGAGGTTGACCGGAGCCATGACAAGTGAACTCTCGGCAGGGGACGGGAAAAGAAAACTGCAGGGAGGCTGCATCTCTTCACGTTGACATGGGAAGGCGGAAGGGTGACTGTTCCTGAAGCACCCCCAAACTATGCGCACAACTAGTGCAAATCCTTCCCAGGGCACACTGCAGCAGATGAATTTGCATACCGTCATGTCATAAAAGCAGTCGGGCACAGTTACAGTAGCTGCAACCCTCATCTCCATATGAAAAGCAACAGGCAGTGCACCGTCCTATGTCTCAATGGGTTCTTAAATTGGAAAATAAAATATAAAAGGCAGCTTGAGATTTAACCCCCTCGCTGCTGAGGGTTTTCTCATCCTCGCACCGAGACCATTTTCCGACGTTAGCGCTCGTCCGAACGTCGTCGTCACGGATTTCTTTTTATTTATTTTTTCTTTCTTTCTTATCCCCCCTGCGGCACTCACACAAATTATACCTTGGTTTTTGTTTGTTTGTTTTTTCTTTCAAAAGACTTTGTAGTCTCAAAAAAGCCATTAGTCTTTTTACTGATTTGAACACGTCAAAAGTTGTTTCACCCAAATGGCCCAAAAAGCGTATTTCTCAAGCAAGTGAACCAAAAGCAAATGTGATTTTTTTTCTTTTGTCCCCCGTCTTATAAGCACCATAGACAAATACTTTGTGTTTTGCCACCAATCCACCTGCCCAAAATCTGCACGCAAACCAAAAATGCTCTCTTTCTTCTAGTTTTCGCCGCCTCAATTTAAACGCTTACTATGTGTAGGAAGACTACGGCAGCCCAGCGAGGCCTACCATTTTACAAAGTAGACAAGCTACTGCATGAAATGAGGGAGCAAAGTTTTTTTTCTCTCTCCCCCTCATATCTGACACAATCTGGGGGCCTACTTTACAAAGCAAGTGAAACCGTGTGGGTCCTGCAGCGCCCTGTATTGGTTGTTTATGCGAAGCACAGTACAAGGCCGGAAAAAGCAAGGAAGCATGCAGCCAGCGCACAGGAGAAGAGATGAGAAGAGAGCGCTGAGTGAACGGGCACAGGGGTCCAGTGGAGGGAGGGTTGAAATGAAGAAAAGGATGGAAACAGCAAAGGAAGAGACAGCACCAGCAGCACACAAAAAGATCTGACTTTTACCAGAGATGATCAGGGGAAAGCGCGAACGCAGTCCCCCACTACCACAAATTATGCAGTCGAGTTTCCCGTATTTGGGGAAATCGCAGGGGTCAGCACACCCGGAGTGCAATGGATGAGCCTCGCCCTGGGAGAACCACCTTCGTGATCATGGTATCTCCCCTGCCAGGTAAGTATGAGTTGGACTAGGGCTCAGGAGGGCCCCTGCTTGGGCACACCCCCGTCAAGTGAAGGAGGTTGACCGGAGCCATGACAAGTGAACTCTCGGCAGGGGACGGGAAAAGAAAACTGCAGGGAGGCTGCATCTCTTCACGTTGACATGGGAAGGCGGAAGGGTGACTGTTCCTGAAGCACCCCCAAACTATGCGCACAACTAGTGCAAATCCTTCCCAGGGCACACTGCAGCAGATGAATTTGCATACCGTCATGTCATAAAAGCAGTCGGGCACAGTTACAGTAGCTGCAACCCTCATCTCCATATGAAAAGCAACAGGCAGTGCACCGTCCTATGTCTCAATGGGTTCTTAAATTGGAAAATAAAATATAAAAGGCAGCTTGAGATTTAACCCCCTCGCTGCTGAGGGTTTTCTCATCCTCGCACCGAGACCATTTTCCGACGTTAGCGCTCGTCCGAACGTCGTCGTCACGGATTTCTTTTTATTTATTTTTTCTTTCTTTCTTATCCCCCCTGCGGCACTCACACAAATTATACCTTGGTTTTTGTTTGTTTGTTTTTTCTTTCAAAAGACTTTGTAGTCTCAAAAAAGCCATTAGTCTTTTTACTGATTTGAACACGTCAAAAGTTGTTTCACCCAAATGGCCCAAAAAGCGTATTTCTCAAGCAAGTGAACCAAAAGCAAATGTGATTTTTTTTCTTTTGTCCCCCGTCTTATAAGCACCATAGACAAATACTTTGTGTTTTGCCACCAATCCACCTGCCCAAAATCTGCACGCAAACCAAAAATGCTCTCTTTCTTCTAGTTTTCGCCGCCTCAATTTAAACGCTTACTATGTGTAGGAAGACTACGGCAGCCCAGCGAGGCCTACCATTTTACAAAGTAGACAAGCTACTGCATGAAATGAGGGAGCAAAGTTTTTTTTCTCTCTCCCCCTCATATCTGACACAATCTGGGGGCCTACTTTACAAAGCAAGTGAAACCGTGTGGGTCCTGCAGCGCCCTGTATTGGTTGTATATGCGAAGCACAGTACAAGGCCGGAAAAAGCAAGGAAGCATGCAGCCAGCGCACAGGAGAAGAGATGAGAAGAGAGCGCTGAGTGAAAGATAGAAGCGCACCTTAACGGGCACAGGGGTCCAGTGGAGGGAGAGTTGAAATGAAGAAAAGGATAGAAACAGCAAAGGAAGAGACAGCACCAGCAGCACACAAAAAGATCTGACTTTTACCAGAGATGATCAGGGGAAAGCGCGAACGCAGTCCCCCACTACCACAAATTATGC
Organism: Pseudophryne corroboree; assembly: GCF_028390025.1. NCBI lineage: Eukaryota > Metazoa > Chordata > Amphibia > Anura > Myobatrachidae > Pseudophryne > Pseudophryne corroboree. The sequence goes on from NC_086444.1 coordinate 117,696,782, forward strand.
AGTCGAGTTTCCCGCATTTGGGGAAATCGCAAGGGTCAGCACACCCGGAGTGCAATGGATGAGCCTCGCCCTGGGAGAACCACCTTCGTGATCATGGTATCTCCCCTGCCAGGTAAGTATGAGTTGGACTAGGGCTCAGGAGGGCCCCTGCTTGGGCACACCCCCGTCAAGTGAAGGAGGTTGACCGGAGCCATGACAAGTGAACTCTCGGCAGGGGACGGGAAAAGAAAACTGCAGGGAGGCTGCATCTCTTCACGTTGACATGGGAAGGCGGAAGGGTGACTGTTCCTGAAGCACCCCCAAACTATGCGCACAACTAGTGCAAATCCTTCCCAGGGCACACTGCAGCAGATGAATTTGCATACCGTCATGTCATAAAAGCAGTCGGGCACAGTTACAGTAGCTGCAACCCTCATCTCCATATGAAAAGCAACAGGCAGTGCACCGTCCTATGTCTCAATGGGTTCTTAAATTGGAAAATAAAATATAAAAGGCAGCTTGAGATTTAACCCTCTCGCTGCTGAGGGTTTTCTCATCCTCGCACCGAGACCATTTTCCGACGTTAGCGCTCGTCCGAACGTCGTCGTCACGGATTTCTTTTTATTTATTTTTTCTTTCTTTCTTATCCCCCCTGCGGCACTCACACAAATTATACCTTGGTTTTTGTTTGTTTTTTTTTTCTTTCAAAAGACTTTGTAGTCTCAAAAAAGCCATTAGTCTTTTTACTGATTTGAACACGTCAAAAGTTGTTTCACCCAAATGGCCCAAAAAGCGTATTTCTCAAGCAAGTGAACCAAAAGCAAATGTGATTTTTTTTCTTTTGTCCCCCGTCTTATAAGCACCATAGACAAATACTTTGTGTTTTGCCACCAATCCACCTGCCCAAAATCTGCACGCAAACCAAAAATGCTCTCTTTCTTCTAGTTTTCGCCGCCTCAATTTAAACGCTTACTATGTGTAGGAAGACTACGGCAGCCCAGCGAGGCCTACCATTTTACAAAGTAGACAAGCTACTGCATGAAATGAGGGAGCAAAGGTTTTTTTCTCTCTCCCCCTCATATCTGACACAATCTGGGGGCCTACTTTACAAAGCAAGTGAAACCGTGTGGGTCCTGCAGCGCCCTGTATTGGTTGTTTATGCGAAGCACAGTACAAGGCCGGAAAAAGCAAGGAAGCATGCAGCCAGCGCACAGGAGAAGAGATGAGAAGAGAGCGCTGAGTGAACGGGCACAGGGGTCCAGTGGAGGGAGGGTTGAAATGAAGAAAAGGATGGAAACAGCAAAGGAAGAGACAGCACCAGCAGCACACAAAAAGATCTGACTTTTACCAGAGATGATCAGGGGAAAGCGCGAACGCAGTCCCCCACTACCACAAATTATGCAGTCGAGTTTCCCGTATTTGGGGAAATCGCAGGGGTCAGCACACCCGGAGTGCAATGGATGAGCCTCGCCCTGGGAGAACCACCTTCGTGATCATGGTATCTCCCCTGCCAGGTAAGTATGAGTTGGACTAGGGCTCAGGAGGGCCCCTGCTTGGGCACACCCCCGTCAAGTGAAGGAGGTTGACCGGAGCCATGACAAGTGAACTCTCGGCAGGGGACGGGAAAAGAAAACTGCAGGGAGGCTGCATCTCTTCACGTTGACATGGGAAGGCGGAAGGGTGACTGTTCCTGAAGCACCCCCAAACTATGCGCACAACTAGTGCAAATCCTTCCCAGGGCACACTGCAGCAGATGAATTTGCATACCGTCATGTCATAAAAGCAGTCGGGCACAGTTACAGTAGCTGCAACCCTCATCTCCATATGAAAAGCAACAGGCAGTGCACCGTCCTATGTCTCAATGGGTTCTTAAATTGGAAAATAAAATATAAAAGGCAGCTTGAGATTTAACCCCCTCGCTGCTGAGGGTTTTCTCATCCTCGCACCGAGACCATTTTCCGACGTTAGCGCTCGTCCGAACGTCGTCGTCACGGATTTCTTTTTATTTATTTTTTCTTTCTTTCTTATCCCCCCTGCGGCACTCACACAAATTATACCTTGGTTTTTGTTTGTTTGTTTTTTCTTTCAAAAGACTTTGTAGTCTCAAAAAAGCCATTAGTCTTTTTACTGATTTGAACACGTCAAAAGTTGTTTCACCCAAATGGCCCAAAAAGCGTATTTCTCAAGCAAGTGAACCAAAAGCAAATGTGATTTTTTTTCTTTTGTCCCCCGTCTTATAAGCACCATAGACAAATACTTTGTGTTTTGCCACCAATCCACCTGCCCAAAATCTGCACGCAAACCAAAAATGCTCTCTTTCTTCTAGTTTTCGCCGCCTCAATTTAAACGCTTACTATGTGTAGGAAGACTACGGCAGCCCAGCGAGGCCTACCATTTTACAAAGTAGACAAGCTACTGCATGAAATGAGGGAGCAAAGTTTTTTTTCTCTCTCCCCCTCATATCTGACACAATCTGGGGGCCTACTTTACAAAGCAAGTGAAACCGTGTGGGTCCTGCAGCGCCCTGTATTGGTTGTTTATGCGAAGCACAGTACAAGGCCGGAAAAAGCAAGGAAGCATGCAGCCAGCGCACAGGAGAAGAGATGAGAAGAGAGCGCTGAGTGAACGGGCACAGGGGTCCAGTGGAGGGAGGGTTGAAATGAAGAAAAGGATGGAAACAGCAAAGGAAGAGACAGCACCAGCAGCACACAAAAAGATCTGACTTTTACCAGAGATGATCAGGGGAAAGCGCGAACGCAGTCCCCCACTACCACAAATTATGCAGTCGAGTTTCCCGTATTTGGGGAAATCGCAGGGGTCAGCACACCCGGAGTGCAATGGATGAGCCTCGCCCTGGGAGAACCACCTTCGTGATCATGGTATCTCCCCTGCCAGGTAAGTATGAGTTGGACTAGGGCTCAGGAGGGCCCCTGCTTGGGCACACCCCCGTCAAGTGAAGGAGGTTGACCGGAGCCATGACAAGTGAACTCTCGGCAGGGGACGGGAAAAGAAAACTGCAGGGAGGCTGCATCTCTTCACGTTGACATGGGAAGGCGGAAGGGTGACTGTTCCTGAAGCACCCCCAAACTATGCGCACAACTAGTGCAAATCCTTCCCAGGGCACACTGCAGCAGATGAATTTGCATACCGTCATGTCATAAAAGCAGTCGGGCACAGTTACAGTAGCTGCAACCCTCATCTCCATATGAAAAGCAACAGGCAGTGCACCGTCCTATGTCTCAATGGGTTCTTAAATTGGAAAATAAAATATAAAAGGCAGCTTGAGATTTAACCCCCTCGCTGCTGAGGGTTTTCTCATCCTCGCACCGAGACCATTTTCCGACGTTAGCGCTCGTCCGAACGTCGTCGTCACGGATTTCTTTTTATTTATTTTTTCTTTCTTTCTTATCCCCCCTGCGGCACTCACACAAATTATACCTTGGTTTTTGTTTGTTTGTTTTTTCTTTCAAAAGACTTTGTAGTCTCAAAAAAGCCATTAGTCTTTTTACTGATTTGAACACGTCAAAAGTTGTTTCACCCAAATGGCCCAAAAAGCGTATTTCTCAAGCAAGTGAACCAAAAGCAAATGTGATTTTTTTTCTTTTGTCCCCCGTCTTATAAGCACCATAGACAAATACTTTGTGTTTTGCCACCAATCCACCTGCCCAAAATCTGCACGCAAACCAAAAATGCTCTCTTTCTTCTAGTTTTCGCCGCCTCAATTTAAACGCTTACTATGTGTAGGAAGACTACGGCAGCCCAGCGAGGCCTACCATTTTACAAAGTAGACAAGCTACTGCATGAAATGAGGGAGCAAAGTTTTTTTTCTCTCTCCCCCTCATATCTGACACAATCTGGGGGCCTACTTTACAAAGCAAGTGAAACCGTGTGGGTCCTGCAGCGCCCTGTATTGGTTGTATATGCGAAGCACAGTACAAGGTCGGAAAAAGCAAGGAAGCATGCAGCCAGCGCACAGGAGAAGAGATGAGAAGAGAGCGCTGAGTGAAAGATAGAAGCGCACCTTAACGGGCACAGGGGTCCAGTGGAGGGAGGGTTGAAATGAAGAAAAGGATGGAAACAGCAAAGGAAGAGACAGCACCAGCAGCACACAAAAAGATCTGACTTTTACCAGAGATGATCAGGGGAAAGCGCGAACGCAGTCCCCCACTACCACAAATTATGCAGTCGAGTTTCCCGCATTTGGGGAAATCGCAGGGGTCAGCACACCCGGAGTGCAATGGATGAGCCTTGCCCTGGGAGAACCACCTTCGTGATCATGGTATCTCCCATGCCAGGTAAGTATGAGTTGGACTAGGGCTCAGGAGGGCCCCTGCTTGGGCACACCCCCGTCAAGTGAAGGAGGTTGACCGGAGCCATGACAAGTGAACTCTCGGCAGGGGACGGGAAAAGAAAACTGCAGGGAGGCTGCATCTCTTCACGTTGACATGGGAAGGCGGAAGGGTGACTGTTCCTGAAGCACCCCCAAACTATGCGCACAACTAGTGCAAATCCTTCCCAGGGCACACTGCAGCAGATGAATTTGCATACCGTCATGTCATAAAAGCAGTCGGGCACAGTTACAGTAGCTGCAACCCTCATCTCCATATGAAAAGCAACAGGCAGTGCACCGTCCTATGTCTCAATGGGTTCTTAAATTGGAAAATAAAATATAAAAGGCAGCTTGAGATTTAACCCCCTCGCTGCTGAGGGTTTTCTCATCCTCGCACCGAGACCATTTTCCGACGTTAGCGCTCGTCCGAACGTCGTCGTCACGGATTTCTTTTTATTTATTTTTTCTTTCTTTCTTATCCCCCCTGCGGCACTCACACAAATTATACCTTGGTTTTTGTTTGTTTGTTTTTTCTTTCAAAAGACTTTGTAGTCTCAAAAAAGCCATTAGTCTTTTTACTGATTTGAACACGTCAAAAGTTGTTTCACCCAAATGGCCCAAAAAGCGTATTTCTCAAGCAAGTGAACCAAAAGCAAATGTGATTTTTTTTCTTTTGTCCCCCGTCTTATAAGCACCATAGACAAATACTTTGTGTTTTGCCACCAATCCACCTGCCCAAAATCTGCACGCAAACCAAAAATGCTCTCTTTCTTCTAGTTTTCGCCGCCTCAATTTAAACGCTTACTATGTGTAGGAAGACTACGGCAGCCCAGCGAGGCCTACCATTTTACAAAGTAGACAAGCTACTGCATGAAATGAGGGAGCAAAGTTTTTTTTCTCTCTCCCCCTCATATCTGACACAATCTGGGGGCCTACTTTACAAAGCAAGTGAAACCGTGTGGGTCCTGCAGCGCCCTGTATTGGTTGTATATGCGAAGCACAGTACAAGGCCGGAAAAAGCAAGGAAGCATGCAGCCAGCGCAAAGGAGAAGAGATGAGAAGAGAGCGCTGAGTGAAAGATAGAAGCGCACCTTAACGGGCACAGGGGTCCACTGGAGGGAGAGTTGAAATGAAGAAAAGGATGGAAACAGCAAAGGAAGAGACAGCACCAAAAAAGATCTGACTTTTCCCAGAGATGATCAGGGGAAAGCGCAAACGCAGTCCCCCACTACCACAAATTATGCAGTCGAGTTTCCCGCATTTGGGGAAATCGCAGGGGTCAGCACACCCGGAGTGCAATGGATGAGCCTCGCCCTGGGAGAACCACCTTCGTGATCATGGTATCTCCCCTGCCAGGTAAGTATGAGTTGGACTAGGGCTCAGGAGGGCCCCTGCTTGGGCACACCCCCGTCAAGTGAAGGAGGTTGACCGGAGCCATGACAAGTGAACTCTCGGCAGGGGACGGGAAAAGAAAACTGCAGGGAGGCTGCATCTCTTCACGTTGACATGGGAAGGCGGAAGGGTGACTGTTCCTGAAGCACCCCCAAACTATGCGCACAACTAGTGCAAATCCTTCCCAGGGCACACTGCAGCAGATGAATTTGCATACCGTCATGTCCTAAAAGCAGTCGGGCACAGTTACAGTAGCTGCAACCCTCATCTCCATATGAAAAGCAACAGGCAGTGCACCGTCCTATGTCTCAATGGGTTCTTAAATTGGAAAATAAAATATAAAAGGCAGCTTGAGATTTAACCCCCTCGCTGCTGAGGGTTTTCTCATCCTCGCACCGAGACCATTTTCCGACGTTAGCGCTCGTCCGAACGTCGTCGTCGCGGATTTCTTTTTATTTATTTTTTCTTTCTTTCTTATCCCCCCTGCGGCACTCACACAAATTATACCTTGGTTTTTGTTTGTTTTTTTTTTCTTTCAAAAGACTTTGTAGTCTCAAAAAAGCCATTAGTCTTTTTACTGATTTGAACACGTCAAAAGTTGTTTCACCCAAATGGCCCAAAAAGCGTATTTCTCAAGCAAGTGAACCAAAAGCAAATGTGATTTTTTTTCTTTTGTCCCCCGTCTTATAAGCACCATAGACAAATACTTTGTGTTTTGCCACCAATCCACCTGCCCAAAATCTGCACGCAAACCAAAAATGCTCTCTTTCTTCTAGTTTTCGCCGCCTCAATTTAAACGCTTACTATGTGTAGGAAGACTACGGCAGCCCAGCGAGGCCTACCATTTTACAAAGTAGACAAGCTACTGCATGAAATGAGGGAGCAAAGTTTTTTTCTCTCTCCCCCTCATATCTGACACAATCTGGGGGCCTACTTTACAAAGCAAGTGAAACCGTGTGGGTCCTGCAGCGCCCTGTATTGGTTGTATATGCGAAGCACAGTACAAGGCCGGAAAAAGCAAGGAAGCATGCAGCCAGCGCACAGGAGAAGAGATGAGAAGAGAGCGCTGAGTGAAAGATAGAAGCGCACCTTAACGGGCACAGGGGTCCAGTGGAGGGAGAGTTGAAATGAAGAAAAGGATAGAAACAGCAAAGGAAGAGACAGCACCAGCAGCACACAAAAAGATCTGACTTTTACCAGAGATGATCAGGGGAAAGCGCGAACGCAGTCCCCCACTACCACAAATTATGCAGTCGAGTTTCCCGCATTTGGGGAAATCGCAGGGGTCAGCACACCCGGAGTGCAATGGATGAGCCTCGCCCTGGGAGAACCACCTTCGTGATCATGGTATCTCCCCTGCCAGGTAAGTATGAGTTGGACTAGGGCTCAGGAGGGCCCCTGCTTGGGCACACCCCCGTCAAGTGAAGGAGGTTGACCGGAGCCATGACAAGTGAACTCTCGGCAGGGGACGGGAAAAGAAAACTGCAGGGAGGCTGCATCTCTTCACGTTGACATGGGAAGGCGGAAGGGTGACTGTTCCTGAAGCACCCCCAAACTATGCGCACAACTAGTGCAAATCCTTCCCAGGGCACACTGCAGCAGATGAATTTGCATACCGTCATGTCATAAAAGCAGTCGGGCACAGTTACAGTAGCTGCAACCCTCATCTCCATATGAAAAGCAACAGGCAGTGCACCGTCCTATGTCTCAATGGGTTCTTAAATTGGAAAATAAAATATAAAAGGCAGCTTGAGATTTAACCCCCTCGCTGCTGAGGGTTTTCTCATCCTCGCACCGAGACCATTTTCCGACGTTAGCGCTCGTCCGAACGTCGTCGTCACGGATTTCTTTTTATTTATTTTTTCTTTCTTTCTTATCCCCCCTGCGGCACTCACACAAATTATACCTTGGTTTTTGTTTGTTTGTTTTTTCTTTCAAAAGACTTTGTAGTCTCAAAAAAGCCATTAGTCTTTTTACTGATTTGAACACGTCAAAAGTTGTTTCACCCAAATGGCCCAAAAAGCGTATTTCTCAAGCAAGTGAACCAAAAGCAAATGTGATTTTTTTTCTTTTGTCCCCCGTCTTATAAGCACCATAGACAAATACTTTGTGTTTTGCCACCAATCCACCTGCCCAAAATCTGCACGCAAACCAAAAATGCTCTCTTTCTTCTAGTTTTTGCCGCCTCAATTTAAACGCTTACTATGTGTAGGAAGACTACGGCAGCCCAGCGAGGCCTACCATTTTACAAAGTAGACAAGCTACTGCATGAAATGAGGGAGCAAAGTTTTTTTTCTCTCTCCCCCTCATATCTGACACAATCTGTGGGCCTACTTTACAAAGCAAGTGAAACCGTGTGGGTCCTGCAGCGCCCTGTATTGGTTGTATATGCGAAGCACAGTACAAGGCCGGAAAAAGCAAGGAAGCATGCAGCCAGCGCACAGGAGAAGAGATAAGAAGAGAGCGCTGAGTGAAAGATAGAAGCGCACCTTAACGGGCACAGGGGTCCAGTGGAGGGAGAGTTGAAATGAAGAAAAGGATAGAAACAGCAAAGGAAGAGACAGCACCAGCAGCACACAAAAAGATCTGACTTTTACCAGAGATGATCAGGGGAAAGCGCGAACGCAGTCCCCCACTACCACAAATTATGCAGTCGAGTTTCCCGTATTTGGGGAAATCGCAGGGGTCAGCACACCCGGAGTGCAATGGATGAGCCTCGCCCTGGGAGAACCACCTTCGTGATCATGGTATCTCCCCTGCCAGGTAAGTATGAGTTGGACTAGGGCTCAGGAGGGCCCCTGCTTGGGCACACCCCCGTCAAGTGAAGGAGGTTGACCGGAGCCATGACAAGTGAACTCTCGGCAGGGGACGGGAAAAGAAAACTGCAGGGAGGCTGCATCTCTTCACGTTGACATGGGAAGGCGGAAGGGTGACTGTTCCTGAAGCACCCCCAAACTATGCGCACAACTAGTGCAAATCCTTCCCAGGGCACACTGCAGCAGATGAATTTGCATACCGTCATGTCATAAAAGCAGTCGGGCACAGTTACAGTAGCTGCAACCCTCATCTCCATATGAAAAGCAACAGGCAGTGCACCGTCCTATGTCTCAATGGGTTCTTAAATTGGAAAATAAAATATAAAAGGCAGCTTGAGATTTAACCCCCTCGCTGCTGAGGGTTTTCTCATCCTCGCACCGAGACCATTTTCCGACGTTAGCGCTCGTCCGAACGTCGTCGTCACGGATTTCTTTTTATTTATTTTTTCTTTCTTTCTTATCCCCCCTGCGGCACTCACACAAATTATACCTTGGTTTTTGTTTGTTTGTTTTTTCTTTCAAAAGACTTTGTAGTCTCAAAAAAGCCATTAGTCTTTTTACTGATTTGAACACGTCAAAAGTTGTTTCACCCAAATGGCCCAAAAAGCGTATTTCTCAAGCAAGTGAACCAAAAGCAAATGTGATTTTTTTTCTTTTGTCCCCCGTCTTATAAGCACCATAGACAAATACTTTGTGTTTTGCCACCAATCCACCTGCCCAAAATCTGCACGCAAACCAAAAATGCTCTCTTTCTTCTAGTTTTCGCCGCCTCAATTTAAACGCTTACTATGTGTAGGAAGACTACGGCAGCCCAGCGAGGCCTACCATTTTACAAAGTAGACAAGCTACTGCATGAAATGAGGGAGCAAAGTTTTTTTTCTCTCTCCCCCTCATATCTGACACAATCTGGGGGCCTACTTTACAAAGCAAGTGAAACCGTGTGGGTCCTGCAGCGCCCTGTATTGGTTGTATATGCGAAGCACAGTACAAGGCCGGAAAAAGCAAGGAAGCATGCAGCCAGCGCACAGGAGAAGAGATAAGAAGAGAGCGCTGAGTGAAAGATAGAAGCGCACCTTAACGGGCACAGGGGTCCAGTGGAGGGAGAGTTGAAATGAAGAAAAGGATAGAAACAGCAAAGGAAGAGACAGCACCAGCAGCACACAAAAAGATCTGACTTTTACCAGAGATGATCAGGGGAAAGCGCGAACGCAGTCCCCCACTACCACAAATTATGCAGTCGAGTTTCCCGTATTTGGGGAAATCGCAGGGGTCAGCACACCCGGAGTGCAATGGATGAGCCTCGCCCTGGGAGAACCACCTTCGTGATCATGGTATCTCCCCTGCCAGGTAAGTATGAGTTGGACTAGGGCTCAGGAGGGCCCCTGCTTGGGCACACCCCCGTCAAGTGAAGGAGGTTGACCGGAGCCATGACAAGTGAACTCTCGGCAGGGGACGGGAAAAGAAAACTGCAGGGA